>NC_138783.1:66873293-66935793 GCF_965178545.1 Coloeus monedula | reverse complement strand
TTTTCTCTAAATTTACCTTGTAGCTCCAATGATATGACACTGACTATTCTACAACACTTTAGAGTTCTTTGTTAGTTGACTGAAGTTGAAATGGAAATCCTCCTTTTCTTGTGGATTGTGCACTTTGAAAACCTACATAGACAGCTGAAATATTAATGGAAATGACATCCATTCTATTTTGGAAAAAGAGCAGACCAAATGATAACGAGTAACATTGACCAAAAGCAATTACTTTAAAAGGATACTGCTAAGTATCTGAGAAAAATGATTCCTTTGACTAGTTGTTTGTCAGGCCCTGTGTGGTTTTTATTGATTGCTCTTGAATATATAGCCCCCATGATTGAAAACGCTGCTGGTAATGTCCTTCTTTTTATTGTGCTGAGAGTATCTTACTGAGAATAATAAGAAAGAAATTTATACAGGAAACAGATACACATTGGAGCTTTAAATTAGCCAAAAGTGGTCTGTAGATTACATGTGATATTCATTTTCTAGCATATCTTCTTTTCTAAAGATAGTATGTAGCAATAGATGACGAAAAAATCAGGTCTTAAAAAGTTGCATATTAAGTTTTTGTTTATTACGTGGTTTGTTTCCCCCTTCTCTGTATCTGATCACCTCTGTGAAGCACTGTAATTCATCTTGTGCTGTGAAATATACTAAGTTTGAAATGAATCATAGATAGGAATTGAGCTGGTACTATTTCTTACAGATGAATATTTTATCTATGCAGCTAACTTTTCTTTTACTCCACAGTGAAAGATTTCATCTTAGTGTGAGTGGCTGGCAACTTAAAGTGCCACTGGTCTATTTAAATGGACACTTGATTAGGATGCTTAAGAGAATGGAGATAGACACAGGAATGGATTTAAGCAGCAGGCTACAGTGTTACTGACAACACTGGCAAGGTTCTGGAAACAAAAATCTTCCCAGACTTCCCAGACAGGCCCCCTGGAGGATGGAATAAAGCATGTAGGATTCAGTTCTAGGCCTCAGTTCTTTCTTACAAGGTCTTCGAGTGTGCCTCTCTCCTTTCTTCTTCCCATAGCAAGGCAAAAGTTACCAAAGGGAGACGTGTCTTTTCCAGTTACAAAAGTTTGCCAGCAAATTCTGTGTTTCATTTATTATTATATGCTTTACTAGCAGTCCTCCAAAGTTAAGAAGGGCTTTGAATTACTTCCAAATTTTCCTGTCGATTGAACTAAAACTCCAAGATGCTTTAAAATCCATTAGACTCCAAAGGGAAAAAAATCCTTCATGACTCCAGTAGTAATTGTTCAGTCAGTCCTGAGGCATCCTTAGGAAAACAAAACCCAACCTGACATCTCTAGTTCCCGTGCCCCAGTTACGTGGAGGGAGACTGACGAAGCAGATAAAAGATCTGGATAGAAAAAGACCTACCCAGAAGTTTGAATTAACAAGTGGAAAGTTGGGAGCAATAAAAGATGGAGACCTTTTGAAAGAAAATGCCATTTCTTTTCCATCTATAGTCTGAAGCTCTTGATCTACATTCCCACCCTGAGAAGTGGAAGCAGGTGTTACTATGGATAATGCATCTTCTGTCTATTCTGCAGAACGCATCAAAAACCTTCACTAGACATCTCCTTAAAGCAATTTCGCAAGCCTCATGTCCAGGATAGTTGTATTAAATCTCTTCTCCCTTGACTTGCTTAGTTCTTTTCTCCACTTCTATTGCATTAGGTCCAACATTTTTCCTGGTGATTGAGACATCAGTATCTTTCCTTTTGGAATCCATCTAATGGTTATATGATTCATTCTGGTTTAGGAGTTCCCATTCATTTTGTTTCCAGAGATGTGCCACATCAAGACTCTTGCAAATATACAGGATTTGCAACTGGTTTTGTATACAAATCAGATTTAGCAGTAATTTATTGATATGAAAGAAAATACAGGTACTTTTTTATTTATCCACAAATGTGGCTTATGGAGTAAGGATGCCAGGAACAGAATTTAGCTTTTTGTGTAGTGCTCTCACAAACATGCTCAGTCACTTTTGGGTGAAGTATTGTGTCACGTGGATACTGTTACTGGTTTACTTAATCAGTAAACCTTGATGAGACCACCCTGTCCACACGTGGACTGCAGTCAGGTGCCTGTGCACCAAGATCCCTATTACCAATAATTTCTAATGCCTGTTTCTGCACAAAACCAGCTTGCATGGCCAGAGCTGAGCTAGGATTGGGTAAGGACCTGCCTTAGTTCTGATACTGAGTAGATGCTGAGGCTCATCCTACAGAGTGCAGGTAAGTGGTCCTGCAGGAGTCATCTTAAGTGTGGCTGTTGGTACAACAGTTCTAAACAGGTGCCACAGAAATGGCAAAGAATAATGTGTTGCAGTCAATGCATTTTCCGAAATAGTATTTAAATATCCCATAATGATTATATAAATAGCTATATACAAAATCTAGGGGCCAGTAAAACTTGAAGTTGCTTCCACACAGTATCCTTAATGCAGACACATATCAGAGGTGTCCCTGGGCACAGACAGAACTGCTGCTGTACCGGTACAGCAGTCAGGCTCATACTGGAGTCTCATGCTCTGTGATGCAGGACTGAACTCCTTGGTGTACAGTTGAAACCTGGACTGGAAGAAGATGCATGAAAGCATCTCTTTATTGAAATCCAGAAATGCCATCTAATGATTGGTGATGGTGGGAAGTGGTGGAGCAGGAGAACTGGAAAAAGAACGAGCAAAAAAAAGATCAGGATGAGAAAGTGCAAGTTAGTTAAGAATACTACTGAGTATATTTCTTTTGTTTTAGGACTGGCCAGCTCCTCTGGCTTGCTGCTTGCCGTTTGCTGTCGGGTTTGCATGGAGATGTACCCAGGACAGGACAAGACTCTGGGTTGTCTCACTTTTGTTTATCTTTGTGTGGAAAAGCTGATTTGCCAAATTAACAGATATAACTAGGGATGAAATTAAACTTACTTTATTTGTATTTTCTGAATTTTTTCATGGCCTAGGACTAGATATGTGACCTCCATGAAACTGAATTTCTGGCTATGACATGCTGACCCCTGTAATATCTTCTATGATGTCACCACTTTCTTCCTGTTTTGCTGTTTGTGGCTCGCATTATACAATTTTTGCAGTGTCGTGTTTCCCCTCTGTCTACCTTCATCATGCCTTGATAACTATTTTGGAAAAACAGAATGCTTTCCTACTGCAGTAGCAGTGCTGACAGATGTCGGTTTATCAGATAGGCTGTCTAGAGCAAAGCCTGGCACTCTTGTAGCCACATCATTTTCTGCAAAATTCTACTTTCAGTTTTGAAAGGGATTTTGTTTTGTTTTTGCAATTATATTTGCAGCTGAAATACAGCTGTATTTTCTTGTGGAGCCAGGAAGAAGAACACAAAATGTTGAAACTGATGTCTAGCTTATGATAGATGGAAAACTTAATGAGATGCAAGTGAGCTTGATAGCCTGATAAAGACTGGAACAAGTAGGACATGGAAAGCTGGAGAATCAAGATGCAAGTCTTCTTCTGTGCTGGTATCAGGATAAAAAGATGATTTGTGCAGAGCCCTCTTAGAGGCCAAGGGCTGTTATAGCCAAATTATCTAGGGAGAACAGAGGAAAATAATTCAGGATTTATTGTTAAAAATAACCATCAATTTTTCATCAGATATATTCTTTGCTATGAGTCATAGCTGAATGTGTTTGTACGGGAGTGGGAAAGTAGGGATGAAGAGTATTTTATAGACAATAATGTATTAATGTTGCCATGGATTTCGTGGCTGCTGCTGCAGAATTTAAGAGTTGTCACCATGGAGTTTGTTCTGTTGTATGCTGAAGAGTAGGCAAAGGACCTGTGTGGTGGTGACTTGCTGCAGTGGACATTAGCTCTTTGGTTTTAGGACTTTAGGTAGTAGTGGTGAAAGCAATATTTTGTTTACTAGCTAGAGGCAATAGTCAGATTGCTTTACTGCTTCTTTCCATTTGAAAGGGAAGTAATGGTGAAGTTAAGCAGAGTGAAATCTTAGATATGTAAGAAATAGTAGGAAGTATTTTATAACAGTGTGTCTGTAGAAGGATCACCTTAGCCAAAAGTGGAACCAACAAGCTTTTGAAAAATATGGAGTTGAATATTTTATCTATTAATTATTTCATACTTAAGTAGAAATGTTCCATTTCCTATTCAAATGATGAATAAGTTTTTCTTCATTTTGTCCATGGTGCTCAGTTAATACTGAGTTAAATCATATTTAGGTTATGTTGTTACGATTTGGAAAGTTATTGCAAAGTGTCGTTCCATTTTTGTGCTGTAACATTATGAAAAATTAAGTGGAAATTAGTTATTTATTACCTTTTTATATGGGAAGGATTGGAAAGAGTAGTATCTAGCTATTTTTTTTAGAACACCTGCATTTTACAAAATTCATCTATATTTCTGACTTTTACCAAGATTCCCTGTCCCTCCCAAGAGCCATTGACAGTTTATTTTAAAACAAGGGCCATAATGTAATGTACGGGTTTTGGTTTCTTTTCCACAGTTATCATCCAAAATAGTTATAGCTGTTAAAAATTGGTCTTAGTGTTATTCAGATCACATAAGACTTCCTTTAATTGGCCCTTAATAAGCTTGGTTTAACTGGGATTTAAAGAAAGAACAGTGGTCATTAACATCAGCCAGATTAAGACTCTGTTAATTACCACTGAAAGATAAAGTAATATGCAAAGATGGGGTCTAAAATATTCTTGCACTTAAGCACCCAAGGAAGTTGAGAAATTTTTTGCTAACTGAAATGAATAAGTCAATAGCTCTTTCTCTGCAAAGCTTAAAAAAAAAGACAGGAGAGAGTGAGAGCACAATTACTACATTTAAATTCTCTGACTTAATTAGTACTGTGTATACAGATATAGTTTCTATTTTGTTGGGTTTTTTCTATCCCTCAAACAGAATTAATGATTTGTTTCAAGTATTCAATAAATTATGCAAGAATTTATAATTTTCTGGTGATTAATCTTTTGTATAGGCAAACATAGTCTAATATATATTAATATACTGATGTTTAGGCTTTATATGTGGGTATCAGTGTACAAATATTCCTTAATGTGGATATTAATCCCTGTTTATACATAAATAAAAAATATAAATATATGTCACATTTTATATATATATAAAACACCCTTTTAAGTAGAGAACATTTTTTTTATTGCACAGTAGCAAGAGAATCAAAATATTTCAAGTGTTGTGACCAAAATGTTAAGAAGATGTATCCTTATAATAATGGCTTTTTTGTGATGTCACTATAAATAGTTTCAAGCATTCCTCAGTTGTGACAGTCTCTCAAGTATCAGCATGACATAGTATTTCCACTTTGCAGTGGACTTGTGGTGAATTTGTCAGGGTGTCCTATCAATCACAGCACCCATCAAAGGAAAGTTCAAAAACTGACAGCGAGCAGATATAGAATCATCTTCTGTCCATGAATAGTTTCTGACTAGTCTTCTTCAGTCAGCAAGGATTCATAATCTGAAATGAAAAATTTTTAATTTTATATAGCTGTTTCTTATGTTTAATGTAATGAGAGCTTTTCCCCACTGCGATACTAAGTGATAAGTTCTGTTTTAAACAAACTGCTGTTCTCAATTATTTCCATCTGTATGATTATAAATATTTTAAAAACAAGTAATTCTGTCTCTTCCAGAAAGTGATATGTGCTGATATGTTGTATATCAGTTTCATGGAATATTTTCACATTCTCGTATAGTGAGAAGGACTAACAGTTGTGCCAAGCTTACTGTTACATATTCTCATATATTAATGATTTTTTTCCACTTCCATCTCTCTAAATAGACTGGTGATCTTAATTTAGAAAAAGGCACTAGTTACATATTTTCTACATTTTATTTCTACTACACTTTATATAATCTTCAGTTTTCTTCAAACTGCCTCCACAGTGAACAGTTCTTCAACAGCCTCTCTCTGTGACATTTATTTTCTTTGGAGATACAGTCATATTAAAAAATGATCAGTTGGTAGGGAAAATAAATTCACATATTCTATTTAACTCCATTTAGTACTCAAAGATGCTGGAGTGTGTTAGTCTATGACTTCCTTTTTTTAATTGTTTATTAACAGTGTAGGTTGTTGAAGTATGTATTTTTTATGATAAATGATGATAAATCACTACAACATGTTGTGGTTTTCTTTTCTGTTTGAAATTCATGTAATTTGTATTACAGCTCCACTTTTTCAGTTAGCAAATAATAACGAACCCATGACATTCTATATGTACTGTAATATTTTCTAAATTAAATGAATCAAATCTGCATTGTTTCATTAGTTTCTAAAGACTATGCATATAACATTTAAAAATTAATTAAGTAAATCAAAAAGATCACATAGCTACACAAATGTACTTAACGTCTTTTTATATGCATCCTTTAATTAAATTGATCCTTTAATTTAATAATTTCTTTAAATTATTTTGAAGACTGGGTTCTCATATTTGGAACCCTGAGTTAAGGATGTGTGGCAGATTAGAGGGTTAATCCTTAAGTCATATCTTATGTTGTACTTTTTGAATATAGAACACCTGCAAATGCAAAAGAACATTTCTCACCCATTCATACAGAAACTGCTACTTGTAGAAGGCTTGGTCCCATGTGGACATTCTTATCCTCCCAAGGGTGCACCTGACACCTCCTATGCATTCTTTCATGTACATATTTCTCAGATGATAACCATGGGCCATAAGATCTGTTGCTTTTAAAATAACAGGAACTGTGTTAACAAAAGAACTTGCCAAACTTATTGTCTCAAATAAAATAATTGAAAGCCAGGGCCAAAGAGGAAGAAATATGCTTTAATCGATAGGCTATTTTTACATGTGAATGGAAATTTGAATCCATTCTGTTGGATGAGATACAAACTTTATTAGACTAAACCCAGTCCACCTCAATCCTTTATCAAATGCAGATTTTTCTCTTTGTAGGCTGTGCAATATTCCCTATCAAATTTGTCATTCATCAGTTCCTGCCAGAGCCAGCCAGCATATTGTCATTGTACCCTGAATACTTGTGCTCAGAGTGCAGCCTTTGCTATGTCTGTGTTCCCTGGGGACTACTTCCACTACCTACATATGGGAATGAGGAAGGAATCAATATAAGATCTTGTCTGCAGACGAAGAAAATTTTAGAGAAACTTTGCATGATGCTGCTTGCTGCTGCTTTTATGGCAGAAGAGATACTGAGAACAATCTTAGTAGGTGAACTTTGGGAACTTGTTAGTTTGCCCTAAATGTAGAGGCTTTGGCACAGCAAACTTTTGGGGGAATCCAGTGCCAAACATGTAACCTGTCTACTGGTCCTACATAGAAGAGTTTAAGGTATTCTCTGATGTAAAAAGATAACTCTGCTTTGTCATCTCAAGATTTTCCAAACCGTGTAAACAAGTTTACATGTGTAATTCATGTAAAGAACATATAAGCAAACATTTTTCCACTCATGCCACAAACTACAGTACAATCAATTGATTCTTTGTACTGTACACGGAGTGTTTGGCTAGTGATAATTCATAATAATCATTAAAATTAACAGGGTTTCACTATCATGGCAAGTGGAATAATCCTTCAAATAGAACAGCGTAGTGAGACAACTTTTCCTAAGAAGCACAAAATGATGCCATTGAAAAAGAACTGATTTGGATAACTTAAAACTAAAAAAAAAAAAAACAAAAAAACAACAAAAAAAATTGTTAAAAAAAAAATTAAAAAAGGAAAAAATAACCTAAAAAGGACTACCTCGAATGTTCCTCTTCACATTTTCTTCTTTCCAATCTCCATGGTAAATACCTCAAGCACTTGCCAGTGCACTCCTTCAATGAAGAGCAAAGCTGAAATCTGTCACAAATCATACCTAGCTGCCAGAGAAATTCAAATTGCTGTAAGCACAAGTGCCAGGGGAGCTCTTACAGCGATGCTGAAACCATAATGCAACATTCACAACGAGATCATTGCATCATAATCTCCTTCTGAATGTGACTCCCTTTGTGTGTCAGGTGTTTGCATGTCAGAGGGAGAAGAAGAAAGGGGATTGTGAGTTTAGCACAATCTGTTGTTCTGTATTAAAGTTTGGGGTTTTTATAATATTAAAAATGACCTGTTTTTATGTAGGATATTCCAAAGGCTTCCAAACTAAACTGCTGCCCTCTAATCCCCTCAATACAAAACACTTTCGTTAGGAATATTCATGTTTTCATTTCAGACAAGCTAGTTACTTGGAATTCTCTCTAAGCCTATAAGCTTACAAAAGGTAATATATATTAAAAATTATATTTATTTTCAGTATATGGATCACAACTATATTAATTTCCTAAGTGCACAATCAATATTTAAATGAAGAATATTTGATTCTTTCTCAGCTGTATCAGCTTTTGAGCAGAGTAAGTTTATGAAAATCCACAGAGGGCTTCTTTTTCCCCCCTGATTTACAGCAACATAAGTGAAAAGAGAATCAGGGACATATACTACAAAATGTAATTTACATTATTTAAACATCCATCAGACCTGCCTTTATTTGATGCAGTCATGCTCACATAGTATATGGAGGTTGTTTTGGATTTTTTGGGAGCTAATCAATATAATCTAAGACCTGAATGTAGGTCCTCAAAAAAACCTCAAGATACAGTGACTTTAATATTGGAGAAAGCTGGGAGCAGGTTAATTCAGAGATGTGAGTAAACATCGAGTAAACATCCCTTTTCCTTGACTGCCAGCCGATATTATTTTAATCATTAATTTTGGCTACAAGAAAATATTATGATTCACTGTATAATGCAACTGAAAACCATTTAGAGTTAATGGTAAGAATAAGACTATGGATGAGAGTATAAATAATTTCACCAAAAAAACCAAAATCTCACTTCAGTTGTCCTTCTACATAATTCATTGTACTGCTTTTATGATAGAAATATAATGGTGATTTTCACAGAAAAAAAAAAAGGAGAAAAAAAATGTTTGGAATCAGTCCTGTTTAACTTATCTAACTTCATAAAGTGCTGAAGTTTGGAATCCAGTTATCCACAGTTCAAAAAGAACATTCCCCAATGTAGAATGACGTATATGTGAATTGTTGTGTACAGCTGACTGCCCATTGACTATACAGGGCATGAGGCAGTTGGTTACTTACGTTGAATATTTCAGTTAAGTGAACTTAGGTGCAAACGCTTCACTAGCTGAGTTATGTGTCCTGTACCAAGAAAAGGATTAGGCAGGGCTGATTTTGTTGGTATCTGTATTATTTACTCTTTAGCTAAAAAAAAAAAAAAAAAAAAAGTCAATAAATGTGTTTCAAAAGATTAAATATATCTGCATAGACCAGTTTCAGACCTGTGGTCTGTAGGGCAGAATTCAGCACATACCCTTACTTGATGTATGGCACTCGGCACAAAGCAAGAAGCCTCTCTAAGTTCCACCAGGTTGGGTGGTGTGAGCTCAGAACTATTGGTCTAGTCAATAAAGCATCTATAAGGAAATGTGGTCAGTATGAGTGACTCAAATCTCTTTTTCCCACCTCCTGTGAAAGCATATTATTTGCCAGTGTGGAGGGCCTCTTTCTCTGTTTTATCTATGTTTTTTCCCATAGTCTATTTAAAATGTAAAATGTAAAATGATACCTTGAAATGCCTCTTTGTTTTTAACTTAACACAGTAGATGGCTATCATCCGGACTGCAGTTGATGGGGAGTTTAAGGGTAATTTTAAGTATCTAAGTCCCCAAGTACAATCTTAAAATCCTGCCAGTCCCTTTACAAGTCTATGAAGGTCTGGGACAGCCCAGAGGAATGGAGGTGCTTTTCAAAACTGTTGGTTACTTAAAACCTAGACTGAATATCATAACAGTTCTGAGATTTTCTTGTTCTTGATATTTTTGCCCTGTCTAGCTTAGGTGGCTCCACACTTTTTTTTCCCCTTTTCTTCTTTTTTTTTGAATTCTGAGGACCCCCTTTCTTCCTGTGCATTGTTTTGTGTATATAAGTTGCCTTCAATTCTTTTATGTCTGCTAGCTATAAGTTAGGTATTGTGGTATATCTATGCCTTTTCTTGGACCTTAGGATAAATGCCAAAGAGCAATGATGGAAAGACAAGAGAAAGAGAATAAATAGTTCCGCATGCCACTGAAACTGCATAGGGAATTTAGGTAGGCAGAATGCAATTATGCATTTGGAATATAGCCAGGACATATGGGTTAACACATGTACTCCTGTGAAAAGTGCCATGGGATATTTAATGACTGTAAGTTGTCAGAACTCAGTTTTATATCTCATCTGAAAGACAGCACCACCAGCCACATGATGTCCCTTCACACCATGCTGAAGCAGTTCCTTGCTATGGACTCAGAGGGAGGGAGGGAGTGGTGTTTTCTAAATCTCCACTTCCATTTCTTGCTGCAGTTGGGCTTTCTTGAAAGATTTATATTAAAACATGAATCAAGCCCAGCTTTCTTAGCTAATGAGCTCCAACAAGTTCACTATCTGAATTTGAATATGAGTAAATTGCCTCTGCCGGAAATGGATAGCTGTATGATGATGCTTCACCACACATTTCTTTGGATGGGGCCCTGCAAATCCTTCTGGGCTGGCCACCTGTGGAAAATCACTTATGAGTGTAAAAGTCTTGCTCAAAGTGGAGTAGTGCAAGTGTGTAGTAAAAAACATAAGCACGTTAGAAAAATCTTTTTGTTTTTTTGGTCAGAGTATTATGGCATGATAAACAAAATATAAAAATGAAGAGACTGTATGTCAGCTATTGTATTAATGCCCTTTCCTGGTCTTAAAACCAAGAATCAAACATGGTTAGAAGGGAAAAAGGGATTTTACCTTGGTGTTTATTTTAAGGATCCTTAGGTGCACCACGTCCAGGTCGAATGCACCCCAAGGCCCACTGCAATGCACACCCCCCATAGATCTGGTGTAACATTATAGGTTTTACTAATGAGCATATCTATCAAAGATTCCTCAGTGAGAGGCTCAAGTGAGCCCCCCTCCCCAAGGAGCCTTCTCCTGGATGGTTCTGTCTTAGTTTACAGAATGTGTTCTGGAGAGGACCTTGGGGTCTGGGGCTTCTAAAATGTTTAGTCTCGTAATTTAACAAATCAAGTCTAAGAATGTAGGCTAGAAAACACTAAGAATACAAAGAGCTATAAAAAAGTATGTAAAAGGGGTATAAAAGAAAAGGCAAAAAGCCATCATGGTATCAGTATATGTTAGGAACATAAGGAATCTTAAGAAACTGTTACGCAAGATAGTTTAGGCCTACTATGTATTTAATCTGTTTATATGAAATCTACTTTGATGGCACTCAAAGCATAAGAACAGGCATTGCAATGTCATCTGACTTAATAATTTAAGTGTTATGAACTTCTGCAGTCCTAACTGTAACTGAAGTGCCCCAAACTTCTATTCTATTATAATTTGGGTGGGTTTGATGATAGTAATTGTTGAAACATACCCCAGGCTGTACAGTTGATGTGCAGCTTGGTGGATTCATCTTCCTGTAAGCTGTTAATGGCAGATAATTTGAATTTTTCCTTTTTAGCAAGGGCTGCTCAAAGTTGTACTTTGTGCCCTTAATTGGTGGGCTTGTTTAATGAGGATGTATGGCAGAAAACAGGGTACACCAATTTCCTGAAGTTTGAGTATTCAATATAATCTATATTAGTAGTGTCTATCATATTGGTCTGCTGATGGGAGCTTCTTTACAGGATAAGTGGTAAAGGGCTGGATTCCACAGATAAAACAGCCTTTGTGATTCTTGAGTAAATAAGTGCATTCAGTCCCTGCATTACACCATTTTTTAGGCAGCTTTGTCCCCTCCTGCAGAGCATTGATGCCATTTGTCTTTGCAGTTGGGACTTTATTTTAGATGTGGTGATTGACTGGAGTTCACCGGTCATTTGTTCAGCTGTGTAAGCCCAGTAATTTCCCAAAGTTAATCGTAAGAGTGTGTATGGTTGAGACAACTGAGCTGGTTGCCATACTCAGATATAATTCTGCAGACAAATTCTTGATGCAAAAGTCATGACACTGCAATATGAAAGGAAAGCCTTTTAAAGGCAAATGTTCAGAATATTGTAAAGCCTTCGCTGTCCTATATGTTTGTTTCAGTTTTGGTATGAAAGAGGCTGTCCTGCCCATTTTCTCTAGAAAGGATACAATAATATAACTATTATCCATTTGGAATAATTAGTTTCTTGTTTTCAACTATGAGAATAGCTGAACAAAAATAAAACAAAGGTAGGTGCAACTGTAAAATCTTAGAACCAGTCACATATCTAGCATGAGAGCTTGTAAAGAATCCATACATTCTTAGACTTTATTAGAGCACCAGTTAACTTACGTGGTGTCATCTTTTCTTGAGAATGCTCTGTAATGGAACAAAAAAGAATGCTTTAGATATGAAAGGCTATACTATTTCTGCAACTGCAAGCTGTATAAAACAATACTTGAAAATGCAAGAAGAAATCTTATTTAAAATTATAGGATTATACATTATAACCAAAGAAAAATAAATTAAAAATCTATAATGTTTCTTAAATATTCTGCAAGCTATGGAATATGCTCTGATTCTTACCACATCATCGCTAGCAAAAAAGTTGCAGTTTTGGTATGCTTCATTAACTGTTTGCATACAAGACAAAAGTGCTTTCTGATGAAGTGTAAAACCAACTTGGGACCAATTTTCCACAACATAAATTCAACATTCATTCCATCCCCTGATATTCTTAGATTCAAACAGCTAGGGAGGTTTTATGTCTTATCTTTTATCAATAATTATTTTTAATTCTACAATTTTAGATTATTCAGCCAAATGTAATAAGCTCAAGTTGATTTCATACTGTGATGATTGCTGTTAAAGACACGTTGCTTTCTAGAGTACTGCGATTAGTCTTGTTATGTGTGTTTTTAAGCAGTTTTTTGAAGTTCTGTATTATGGAAAACTCTTACTCATAGAGTTATTTCTCTATGATTTATCACTGGGCAAATACATTTTATGCAGGCATGTATCCCTTCAGGGATGAATTTAAGATCATGCCTTTTTAATATTTTTTTTCCCATTAGTGGAGTTGAGCTAGTTGTATGGTGATAACGTGTATTTTAGTGAAGTGGGAAGTGCCCTTTCAGATTTGGTACTGCACACCTGTGAAAGTGATTTACTGTGATAATGTATTTAGTGCTTCTGCAGCTCGTGATTCAAATTTGTGTTTGCTGAATTCTGTGTGGTCTCAATTTTTCTATTGAAGCTTGGCTGGTGATGTGCTATCTTTGTATCTTACTATAAACTATCAGGTATCTACTGAATTAGGTTTATTTTACTTTTATTATAGAGCAGTTTAGCTATGCAGAGGAGTCACTAGACTCCACTGAGGTGAGAGGGTACATGGCAAATGTAGAGTGCATTAATGTATACAAAATAATTGGAATTACAGAAATTTTGCCTGACATGCAGGTTTACGAGTTACTGTTAATCATTTCCAACTTGGATAGGGAAATATTGCAATTTTCTGTTCAGCTCTATGTAGACTTATTTTTGGTTTTGAAGTCGTTTACTTGCGGTAGAGAAAGAGAAATAATAGTCTTATGAAAGTTTATTAATAAGGGAGGGGGAAAGAGTGCTCTGGTGATTCCCGACTTGCAGAGGCTACCCTGTAGACTGCTGAGAGACCTCACTGTAATCCTGATAAACTTCTTATAGTAAATGCCAAACTGTCTTCCAGTTATTCATTCATTTCTTGA
Source organism: Coloeus monedula (assembly GCF_965178545.1). Lineage (NCBI taxonomy): Eukaryota > Metazoa > Chordata > Aves > Passeriformes > Corvidae > Coloeus > Coloeus monedula. The sequence continues at coordinate 66,922,029 of NC_138783.1, read as the reverse complement.
GGTCTGTTTTCTAGCTCTTGCTTACTTACAGTGAGGAAAAACCTAAAAAACTCTAGAAATGACTTTTTTCTTTTCTTTTCTTTTTTTTTTTTTTTTTTTTGCCTCTACAGTTATTTGTGTATGTATTTTCTGTGTTTTGGGAAATGTTAGGTAGATAAAGATGTGGACAGATTGTTGACGGACAGGCAGAAGGGATCCTGAAGAAAACTGGGTACTGAGATCAGAAGAAGTTGAGTATAATTGCCTAATATGCAATATTTGACCCCATGTATAGCCTCATATATGCGTTGAATTAATGCAAAATTGGTGCTGAATACAACCACTGAATAAATGGTTTAGAGCCTATTAAGTATGTCATTCTGTTTGAGTTTTGTGCTAATTTCTTTCCACATGTTTAAGCCCATCATGTTTTTTTTTTTTTCAAGTACTGTGTTCAGTCCTTTACTATGTGTGCTTTAAGCGTAGGGACTGTTAGCACGTCTGAAGTAACATCTGCTCTGTCTTTTTGTTGCTGGGTTCATGGTATAATTAGCTCTATATTTCACCAAATACAATTTTGCTCCCATGGTGGATAGAGCAGCATGAAGAAAACATAAATAATTGCAGATTAGAGAAACAGAAGGCAAAGTGGGTGTAGGTGGCTTTGATGGAAAAAAGGGTTAAGGAGAATAGAAGGTCAACTCATTATAGGACATAACACTGTTAAAATTATACTTGAGTATACTTCAGTTTCTCTCATCTGAAGTATGTAATTTTCTTGTTTAATTCCACCTAGTTTTGCTAAAAGGAAAGGTGTTTTAAAAATAGAAACTTTATTCTAGGTTATATGAATTTAAATATCCTAAATTATGTCTAAGCTTAAATGAGCAAGCACTCATAGACTAGGGTATGTTGGTTTTTTTTATTAGCTGAAGATTACAGGGTATAAATCACACTTTTCTGGACAATGCAATGAAAATTATCTAAAGATTACAAGAGAGAAGTGTTCCACTCAGGCTTTTTGAGTGAGCATTATGCAGCTTGCTACAGAGTTTCCTACTCTCTGACAATTCACCCTTATGAAAGTACTTCCAGCAAGAAAGACATCAGCAATTTGATTCAGTAAAGGTACCTTGTACCATTTGGAATGCCTTCGGGCATCCCACTTGGCCTCCAGCTTCTACTCCTGAATGGCAGAGATCATATGCAGGTAGGCGCTCCGTCATATTCGTGAACCCTGTGGGGACATATCAGACAGCACATCAGGGCACCTGAAATGACAGCAGGCAACTGAATAGACCTCCAGAGCTTGCAGTGCCATGTGCAACACGTTTCCCTTGTCTCAGGGAGCAAATAGTGTCACTAATAAGACAGTGAAAATATTTCAAAATTTCTTGCTTGCCTTAATTTGCACTTATATTAGTGAGCCTTTTAAAGATTTTCCTTTCTATAACATCCAGAATTAATAATGTGATTGGTGCAACTAATAATCAGTATTTAAATAATGGTACAATTTTGTGATGTCTTATCTGTTTTAAAGTTATTTTAGCAATTTTTCTCAGCCTTGTCTAAGTAGAGTCAATTTACGAAGAGAAAGAAGATAAACCATGGTGGTTATAACCTGACCTAAAGGAATTTTCCAGAAATACTCATGTCTGGTCATGTTCCCTCCATGATGCATATCATCCTGAATTTGTGCCAACAAAAATCTCTGTTAAGAATGTGATGCATTTTCCTTCTTTGTCTCTTTTCTCATGGAGTATCAGTAGTTGTATAATGGCCTCATCTAAAGCAAAATAAATCACATTGTTAAATAGTTCCCCAACTTCAGCCAACTTCACATACATGTTCTTCTGGAACTTCATGGGTGCATTGGAGTATGCTCTGCTAATACAGTATCCAAATTCCACAGAATTGCTGAAAAATGTGGGGAAAGAGCTGTAGTTGGAAGTTTGGGAGGTAAACAACTTCCTGTACTCACAGCACTATTGCTCTTATAATGACTTCTTTTTTGACAAAGGGGTTTTGAATTTCCAGCTTTTCATCTGCTGTGCATGTGCGTATGTATACATCTTGTACATTTGGGTTTAGGTATGCAGCTTGGTACAAACCTCTTTTGCCCATTTACAACAGTTTTTCCATAAGCAGTAAGAGCTTAGACTTTTTAATCAATGTATTTTAAAAACCCATTAAATTCTCATTGATACAGAAAATAAATAATCTTAAAATTAGTTTGCTATTCATAGTTTAGACTCACGTAAAGGATTTCTGGTTTCCACTTCTTGAGAATTTTTCTTGTATTTTTGCCTGTTCCTACTTAATTAAACTTTCTTTATTTGAAACCTTAAAAAATAATTTTTAAAAAATCAGTCATATTGAGACTCTAGTGTAGGAGATAAATTGAAATTTGAACATTATAGCAGGTCATGCTGAGGTAAGAAACACAAGATTTAACATCTAAGGTTAAATTATCATGAGGTACAGTGATCTCAGTTGTCACTGCTTTTATGTAAGCAGCTTTGTTAGAGTTAACTATTATTGGTACCATTATAATATTGGTTATTGTAATCTTCAAAGAATAGTATAGAAAAAGTAATAGGGCTACTGGTACAAGAAAATGTAATTTTCCTCCTTTTTTGCTTTCAGACTGCAAACAATAAATCATTTTGTTCAAGAGACAATAAAACACCACTGGGTGCTGGTTTAATTCCTATCAGGGGAGGTCTTCAGTAGCTTTCTAAAACAAAGTAATTAGAGAAGAAGTTCTTTAAAAAAATATATATATTTTTTTGTGTATCTCTTGTGTTCTTACAGGTGTTAATCAGAGTAGAGTAAAAGAGATTGTATTCTACTTCCATTTTACATCTGAGACATGAAAGTTATAAATCAACTACAACAATTACAAAACACATGAAGAAAAATCCCAAGTGCAACAAGACTTTAGACATGAATGGCTTCATTGTACTGATGAAGGTTACTGTTGTTCAGTAGGAAAAGAAAATAATAGGAATCATAGCACATAAACGAAAGACAAGGATGTCTTGGGGGGGCGGAGAATGGGGAAATGTTTCCTTAATAAAGTCAACATACAGAAATAAAACCAACATCTGCTCCTCATTTCTCTATTTGATTTCACTTTTAATTACAGAACTTCATAGTTAAGGCAATTTTAGTAGATCTTTTGCTTTTCCTTTTTTGTGGTTGAAGCTACTGACCAAGTTCTAGAGGCACTGAGTGTGTGTTGGTGCTTTTTTTCTGGGTCTTTGAATAATACTCCCTAACAGTGGACCGCGTTTGCCTTTTGAAGGAATTTCTCCTGAGGTTTCCTGGCTTTTGTGTTCTCCAGCTAGTAAGCTTCAGCTCAGAGGCTCCTGTTGTTGACTATGGTGCATAAGGGAGGTTATGGAAAAGGTTTAATACCTCTGGCTTCTCTGTTCACCCTCTGAGTGTCTTTAGATTTGTCACTTTGTAAATTATTCTTCTAGGCCTTTATTAATGGGTCCAAGCTATTTATGTAAGCATGTAGGGATGGGATCCCATCCCATGTAAAGATGAGATGAGCTGGAGGAGATTCAGCCAGGACTCAACTGGATACTTCTGTGGTCACAAGCAGAAATTTGCCCTATAGGTAGAAACCACCTTTAACATGTGATTAATTGTTCGGTCAAAGAAAGATAGATATATTACTGGCTTTACAAAATAGTATTGTAATACCACTTCAATCTGACATACTAATTGATTAATAGATAGGTGAGTTTTGGTAGTTCATCAGCCAAAAATATTATACCATGAGCACTGTTGGGGTATGACTGCAGTGATTTGAATAAGGAAAAGTGCACTTGTTATAGGGTTCTGTGTAGTTAAGAAACTTGTATTGAGTAGGTGAAGATTAATGTACTTCCAGGATTTATACTCAAGGATATCAGTGCAAAGCTGCATAGAGTAAGGATGTTAGATAATTGTTTTAAATTTTGAAAACTTGGTAGAGTTCTTTGTGATGAAAAACTCTCTTGTAAAAAGTTAATTTCACCCAATAGCCATTTGCAAAATCCCCCAAATTATTTTTATAATATTCTATATTTCTGAGCAATATATCCTCAAAATCATATACAAAATTTCTATGTGGATTTCTGAAAGAGTATTTGCACTGTATTGTCCTTTCATATTTCCTAACTGATAAATTTGCTTCATTCTAACTTAAAAATAGCTGGCATAGTCTTGAATATTTTCATTTTTGATTATGCTAAATAATCTGTATGTTGATATTTGCAGTATACATGCTTACATTCTTAATTAAAGCTGTGTTCTGAAGCATGTCTGTGCATTGACTCCACTTTTCAGTCTTGTGCTTGGCGTAGCAGAGATGGTGTAGAAAGGGACCTAGACTTTATGCGACTCATGACTAATTTTGCCCTTTGAAGTGAAGCAGATTCAGGGACTTTATAATCTGCTTTTTTAGGGTCACACTATGACACCTATCTTGTGAGAGCTGTCTAAATTACATTGCTGTGACTGCTCTTGAAAAGCCAACTATAGTCACTGGCCAAAGCAACATCTTTAATTTTTAGTCAGGATTACTAAAAAACACCTTCTCATCATACATGCTGTAGAGTCAGCTGTTCCAATAAGTGATTTTTATGGTTTTGAGAAGTTGCTTCACTAGACCTTGACCCAGTGTGCTTTATAACTAGCTGATTTACATGGAAGTTCTGGAGGTTACTTCTCACTACCCATGTATTACACATGGGTTAGTTGCCTTTTTGATCTCCATTAATATTGTGCAGTCAGAAATGTTCTTCAACTTTATGATTGGGTATTTTCTCCATTTATTATTTATTGTATGCTGCTCTTCTATGGTAACTCCCTCACTGTATAGTATCATATATATCTTACAGAAAATATCACTGAACTGTGATCACATGTTCATGATGGGTTTAGGACTCAGTATGATTAATCATTCAAAGCCTATACTGTGGCATGTTTTATTCTTTATGTAAGTCTCATTAAGTGACCTTTTAGATAGTAAGGAATAATCATTTTTTTCTACTGTGTGTGTAAGGCAGGTGTTACAGAAAGGTTGCAACCCCACTCAAGAGGATTCTCCGACTGGAAGATAAAAATAATGACTTTTCATGGAGTTCTGTTTGCTGTGGTATTTTAGTGTTGCCCTGAAAAGTCTTCCTCTGCAAGCATGGATACCAGCTTCTGTGCCCATTACTTGTATACAGTAGATGTATGTTGCATCTTGGCTACAAGATGAGAAGAAACACATTCTGCTCGCTCTGTGGTTAACTGAGCCATCTCTCCCTGCCTCAGTTCTTCCTGATATTCTATTTTAATTGGCTATTATGGATTATTTAATTAATTATTGGGTCCCAAACTGACCCACATTTCATCTTTAATTTAGAAGTTTGGATTCGTATTTGTTTGTTTAATGAGTTTCCATTGTTTTAACTCCCTGACAATTAATTGGACAGCCTAGGTCAGACTCCTGGCAGTGTTTTTTTCTCTCCATGATCTCATTCTTACTCACTGTCTGTGGCCTCTTTCAGCTTAAGCATGGAGGGAAAGGTATGCCCTCCAGCGTGGCATAAAGCCTGAACCATTTCAAGATGGCCGTTTGAGGCTGAACGTAGAAGATTTCAGCAGATGGCTTCTAATTACTTGAGATATGCCAAAGTGCTGAAAGGAGCATTTGTATCTTCAAACCTAAGGGGTAGTTGTACCTGACACAATGTGAGTGGCGTGTGCATTAATGTACCCATGTCAGCATTTATTCCATCTACAGTTTCTGCCATGAGCTTTATCACAGATAATTGTCTATGATATGAATGGAACTTCGTTGAGTATTGTTGTAATAGAGCTATAACTAATAAACCTATTACAGAAAGTAGAAGAAAATCCTATGCTTTTTAATGGAAAGTAGAAATAAAGCGACAATCTATATTCATACTCATTTTATCGAGAAAGCTATGGAAACTTTGAATTAAAACTATCATTTTGACCTTTTAGTTGAGTTTATAGGCAAGTCTCTTTTTATGATAGCGAGCAATTTCTTCAAGATGCAGGGAAATTACTGTTACATTAGTTGTATAAAATAATTGAGAATTTTGAGAGAGAGATATGTCATGCTCACCTTACTCACGCTGTTAGTCTCAGCAAGGTCAAGGGACTAATTGTGGACCCAGCCTGCCCTAAGCCAGTTGCAGTACATAATTGCATGCTGCCCTGGGAGCAGCATAAGAAGGAAATTGTGACTTGAAGCAATTCTGCTTGGTATTCTGGGGGTAGGGTCAAAACTAGCCTCAGTGTTTGCTCCCTCCCTTCCCCTACCGGTGGGTGGTGAGTCTGCAGAACTCATTTCCCCTCCTGGGCTACCATCTGTGGTATGAGAAACCAGTTCATGGAAGAGAAACGCAGTTTCTTTCAGAAGGTTTGTGTATCAAACCCTTCTGATTTCTATGTATTCAAATCTATTCAGGGTAATCAATTCATATGCTGAAATAAAATTAGGAGTATTATTTTTAAACTTCCTTATAGGACCTTGTGTTAATCAAGTAGTGAACTTCTGATGTTGTTTGATTTACTAGTGATTCTAAGACTCAGCACAAACCATTTTTCCAAGCAGCTTGTTTAGCCTTAGAAAATGTCACCAGCTAGAGCTATTTACGCAACACATTCCAAATTCCTGTGAGTTGAGCGGTGTGTATTTTGGAATGCTTTAACCTCCTCACTAAAATTAAGAAATCCCTTTAATTTCAGCTGCTTCCAGGAATACAGCCCAGTCTCCCTAGGAGAAAACTAGCAGTCTCATCAACACTATCTTGTATTGGCAGAAAGTTGTATTAGCAGAGGTAGAATGTGTCTCTGAGCAGCAGATCACCCCTGAACTTTAGTCAGGGTGCACAAGGGGAAGATTTGAAGCTTTAAGGGGCAGTGTAGTCGTCATCACCACAACAGCGATTTCTCTGAGAGTAAACACTTTTATTTCTGCATATGTGAAAAATAAACCCTGTTTAAAATTGTCAGTGACTTTGGTAATGCTGCTTTAGTAAAATAAAATGCTGGTTTCTTTATTTCTTTTCTTTTTCCCTTGGTTAAAATAACACTGACATTTGCTTACCTTTCTTCTTCTTATATATATACATATTCTGACATAAAAAAGAAAATTACAGGCTGTCCTGCTATAATTCAAATTTTTAACAAGAATAAATACTGGTAATAACATCTGGCATGATTGAAACTGGCACAGTGGATTTTTCTTTGAGAAACAGTATACAGTTATTATTGCTAAACATGAAGTTACATGGGTTTGCTTGCTTAATACACAAAGAGGTTTGTACTCCAAGAGATTTTTTTTTCTGTTGCCTGCCTTCTCAGGCCTGTTAAATGATGCAACATTGTGGTCTTGTTAGACAACAATAACAGAAACAGGATTTCTTTAGTAAGGATTTCAAATAATCATGTAATGTCATAATTTACAGCAGCATTTTATTTTAAGAAACATTATTGAAATAATATTGAGATTAACAATTTTAGCCATATTCCAGTGCCTGTCCTGGCACTATGGGTATTGATTATTATATGTGCATTAAGTAATTATTATCTTAAGAATATTGCATTTGCTTGAAGTATAAAATCCACTGTAAAAAAATAGCTTAACCAGGACTCATTGCAGTCCGATTTACACAGCTAGAAGTCCACATTTCCTTTTTCTTGCAGACATTTTGTACTTACATTGCTGAAGCCCTTCTCTACCATGGCAGAAAATGTATAGCTTATGAAATAAACCCTGTCATTTAGGTTTATTATTTTATTTGTGTATTTTTATGTCTACTTTAAATATCTGGTAGCAAAGATACAGCAGTATAATATACATAACAGCTGAGTGAAATCAATAGCCACAGATTTTAGTAACCCATATGAATAAGGAAGTTTACTTTTATCAGGTGACCACGAACAATCCATTCTGTACCACCTAAGTGTTATTTCGACTTTAATAGACTAAGATCTTGGTGTCCCCTGGGAGGAAAGACAGTATAAATACACGCATAACAAATGTGGTCCTTGAACTTTTATACATCTGCGTGCATTGGTACATGCCAAACATAACATACGCCAGCTTATTCACCTTCAGGCTTCTGCAGGGGCTATTAGGTTGTATAATCTGCAGCGGATACATATGGAAAGCCTTTTCTTGTCCAGGTCCCAGGCCAGCTCTACAAGAGGCTCTGCTTTGGTGGAGAACAAAGTGGTGATAGTGGTTCCTTGTGAGCTTGGCTCTTTCTGGGTATGAGAGAAGAGCACACTGAACCACAAAGATATGCCCTTTCTGCATCCCATGAAGCAAATCTGTCCCTGTGCATGCTCCACACAGGTAGTGTGGGTAAGGGCAGGAAAAAATTCAGTAAGGCCTTAATTTCCTCTATCATGAGAATAGGAGAAGCCTGTCAAGCCCACCCAAACAGCAGTCTGCATGTTTGTATAGTACATATAGACTCTGGGATAGGTACAGAACTGTTGCAAGCCATTTGCCTGAAAAATAATATTTTGACCCTACTGTGCTTGTAATCTTCTTTCTTAAGGTTTAGAACAAAGCTTCACAACATTGTAAAACCTAGTCAACAGAGGTAAATAAACCCAGGGTAAATATCCAGCTGCACCCCAGAAGCCTGAGGTCACTGGCAGGGCTGGAAGTATGGTCATGTCTGGGGAGGTGTCCCTCAGATGGTAGTGCTCACTCAGTCACAAGGACATCCACCTAATTTGGGATATTACATCACACTACTGCAAGAAGCAGGAATTTTTTTTTAATCTGAACTGAGATACTAAAATCATCATGTATTTGTAGCAGAGATTTTAAAGAAGTATGAATGATATCACGATAGGTGGTACAATTGCAAGAGTTGACAACACTGTAGGTGGCACAAACATTTGGCTTTAGCTACCTTTAGATATTAAACACATTAAGCAAGAAATTTATGAGGAATTGATTTTTCTGAAGTGTCAGCTACCTCAGCTGGCACTTGTAATGTACCTTTTGTGCAAGTTACACTGTAAACTGAAATGCGAAGTACATATGGGTAGGAAATCCTTTTCCTGTGAATTGTCCGATCAGTCTTGCATTGTCTGAAATTACCATCACCACGTACTTGCCATATGTCATTTCATATGGGAAGATTGTGCAACTTTGAAGTAGCAGCACCAAACCTTTATTTTCTGTTGGTTACTTTAATCTGTCTGCTACTTTCTTTTCTCAATATAATACCAAAGTGAGTAATGAGTCTTCTGCTAGTTAAGGACATGTGGATATTATCAGGAACATATGATAATGTATAATAAGTTTGGGTTTATGTAAGTACTGTTTTAAATTAATTAAAGACTAGGGAAAAGAGGACATGAATTACCTTTAGTAGTATCTGCAAATATAAACCATTCTGCAGTTTCTGTGTGTAGCAGACATCTATACTTAAAGAGTAAATGGTGAATAGGAATCCAACAACCAAAAAGCAGTTGCTGGGATGAAAGTCAAAATCAATCTTTGTATTTATAATTTGGTATTTCATCAGTGCCTTCAACCTTATTTGCCATAGCATGGTGATGTACAGTAAGAAATATCTTTGCACTTCAATTTAGTTTCAAAGTAATTGCATCCAGTAGATGCTTTGATGCAAAAAAGTATCATATAATCCATGTAATTATAGTTTCTGCCTATTCATTTATTAGCTACTTTTACAAGCAAGAAGTAGGTTTGTATGTTTTCAAAACATATGCTTGGTAAGCACTAAATCTAAGACTTATAAAAACATTATCAATATGTTCTAATTAATATTTGCTCTTTTCCTTAAGCTATTATAAGGATACTTAATGCACAGCCTAAAATTAGAGTTGACAATTGCAAATACAACCCAACCAACATAGTAATAAAATCAATACTTACATTTCCCTTGGGGCCACTATTTACTGTTTGCAGTGCCATTTCCTTAATGGAATGGCAGTTATGTTTGCAGAAACCTTGTAACTACGATTTTTGTATTTTAACTAAAAGCAGCTTTCCTGAAGTAGTATGATTAAAAAAGAATCTGGAGTTGCTTTCAGAAAATTGCTGTAAACATTTTGCGGCCAGTTTTAACAAAGACTAAAAAGAAACATCTTTTCATAGTAAATGTCACTGAATTCTAAAACGAATTATTTGTAATGTTTAAAGACCTTTCAGTTGCATTGCAATAGGTATTTGCCTTAATCTTAAAATACTTCCCTGATTTGTTTTTACTTTCATTTACTTGGTTCAAATTATTCTTAATCACTGAAAGCTCATTCCTGTGTGGAGGTCTGCAGTGTTCTCAAATTGTACAAGGGAGTCTGGCAGTTTATTTGACTTAGCAAATTAAAATAATGGAGGCAAGTATGAACTTTGAGATGAGTCATTGCAGCTGTTGCACAGATCTAATTCTAGTCTTTTAACTTGGTTCTTCTTTCGCTGAAGTCTGCCATTATCTGGCAGGGCAGCAGGCGTTTCTGTGCCTTGCAGTGTAACTGTGTAGTACAGAAAGCATGCTATAGCTGACATTTGTAGTGCACACAAGTGTCCTGTGTGTTTGCATATTCAGTAGAATATTTTGCTAATGGTCTCTGACAAGAAGGATGAGCATCTGAGAGAAAATCAGTGAGTCATCATGCCTTCATAATTTGTTCCTTATGGGGCTCTGCTGACCATGCAGTGCTCTTGGCATAGCTGAAGTTTGGGGTAACAGGTTCTGTTGTACAACATGGCCACTTACTTGGGCTCAGCTGTCAGGGACTAACTATTAACTCCAATTGTTAACTAATTATTACATGTGATCATGTGACCTTTGATCATGTGACCTTATACCAAACTTCTGCTTTCGCTCCCATTCTGCAATTATTATTTTGAATAGCATTCGTAAGAGCAGGTCATTTGTAGTCTGTGTCAGTGTCTGATTATAGTCACTCCATGTGAAATGTCACCATTTCAGGATCTGCTTTCATTTCACTTGTTAGTGATATGGCAAAATTAAAAAAATTTAGAACGCAAAAGAAGTTTTGAAATATGGTAATTTGAAAGCATTGAACTTAGAAATTTTTTTTTAGTGATGTAGAAATATACACATATAGAAAAATGTGTATTATATATCTAATAAATCCATAAACATATAAGACAAAATATAAACCAAAAGATGCTGAATTGAACTGAATTGAAAAAATACCAGAACAAAATGGAAGTTCAGGATTAGGTACTTCAATCCAGTTCTGAATATTTTTACAATTTTTATGTTACAAGTGTTATTTAAATTGCAATGTTCCTTGTAACTTTTCTGTTAGGATGCTTTTAAAAATTATGTTGACATTTGTCTTTTAAATGTATATGTTAAGAATTGTGCAAATTTGTGTACATAGTACAGTTTATGTACACATAAACTATGACTATGTTTTCAGTAATCACTGTTATAATTTTGTAAAATTTTTATCTAAAATTTTATCAAAAATACCTGAGAGTCTTCCCTCAGGCCATTAGTCATTTTTCTAAATTTCAATAGCAGCAATGACTCAGCTTCCACGGAGAACAAGTCAGGATAGAAACAGAAATATCTTTCAGTATTCAAATATTTTCATTTGCTTATAATACTTCTAAGCTTTGGAGGAAGGAATTAAAATTTGTCATTATAATGACACTAGAATACCTAGTTCTGATCACTTGAAAATCTGACAGAGTCTGACTAAGACAGAAATTTCTGCAATTGTGTTTCAAATGCCTATTAGACTTGTTTAGAAACTTGCTACTCTCCTGCATCTGCACTAGTATGGCCCAGACACTCATGTCTGTGAAACCTGCTCTCCAGCAGTTCTGCAAGAAAAGAACATTATTTTGGAACATTTAACTTCTGTTGCCTAAATGGTTTTGGTACTAGCATTTTCAGCACTTGATACAGACATCAAGTTACCACAGAAGAAAGTCTTGCTGTTTGTTTTATGGATTTGGCAGATGTAATTCCCTGCACTTTACTAATACAGTTCTTTATATCATCCTTCGAGGATACTGTTTCTGGACAAACTCACTAGATTGCCCAGAACAGGTTACTAAGAGCAAACTGGCTTCCACCCTACCAGTGAAAAACTTGATGTAGGTCTGATGGAAACTAGATTAATCCATCATCACAAAACAAACAAACAACCCATGTACTTTAAAGTTTGTCCCAGTATGATTTAATTCTTTGACGTTCAGCATTTGTTTATGCAAACCTGCAGTATTTAGTGGCATCAGCAAACTTTGTTTCATTAATATTTAGCCAAAGCAATTGTGTGCACAGAATCCTAGACCCATTCAAGGAAACATATTTTGAAACAGGATATTGAAAATAAAGTCCATAGGACAACAAAAGTCAGCTTACATGCTGATGTCAGCATTTGTGTGTGTTGATAAAGCCAAGCTCTTTCCATGATAAAGATAAATTCATATCCAAATCTTTAATAAAAAACAAATGATGTTAGCTATTCACATTAAAGTCAGAAGCGTCTTTGTAACTCTTCCCAGAGACTCAATTGTTAGGAACAAAAGTTATGTCCTGTTAAGAAAAAAAAATTAATCACTCAAGTTATTACATAGGGTGTGCTGTATATTCCAGGTCCAAGCTTTATACTGAAGCCTTTGAAGAGGCTGCCCATACCTACCAAATGTTGTAATTGATACAGAATCACTGCTATACAACAGCTGCAATAACAAGGTGCTGCTGCCTTTACTTTAATCTACCTCTCTTTCTGCCAGTTTATTATGTTTTGAATTTATTCTTTTGTAGATCTGTGAGCTATCTTTCTTATGGAAATTAATCTTTTTAAAAGATTTGTACTCTCATTTTCAAACACTAATACATTCATTCAAGTATCCCATTATTCAGAACCAGCTGGCTTTTTATCTAGTGATATTTACTTCAAAAAGCCAAGTTAAATGGTATCATAGATTAATTCTCAGGGCACAGGAAAGCTTTTTTAGAGAAAAAGAGATTTGGTAATTACTTAGACTATCGCAATAAAATCACAGAACATGTCAAAAATGCGTTATATAATCTGTCATAATACGAAGCTTCAAAAAAAAAGTTAATTCACTGAATTGAATCTAATATGTAGCATCAGTATATGATTTTTAAGTGGAACATTAAGTAAGGATAAAACTTTGCTGTGATTTATAATAAGCTATGTCATGATTTTTAGTTATGTATTTTTTCTTTGGAGAAAGCACTGAAACTTCGAAAAGGGCATTATCCACTGAAATTTCTTACATAAATCAAACTGGAAATAAGACACATTTTACAATTCAATTTAAGATCCCACAGAGACAATAATGTTGCAAGCTGTGCATTTTGCAGAGTAATATAGTAATGTCTAGTTTGCATTTTTGAAAAACCAAATTAATCACACTTTATTGAATATGTTGAAGCAAACCTAAAATTCATCTATTATTAAAAAACTTGTGCAACAAACACAAACTATATTTTATACATAAAGGACAAACTCATTTATTCATTAGGTTAAAACGCTTGGAGTTTGCATTTTGTAGCTACTAAAGAAGTGACATTTGCTATCTGTTCTCTTTTTTAAATTTTTCAAGGCATTGTGTTCAGACTAATCTGCTTGAAAAATTGTACTAATACTTTAACACAGTGTCAATCCTGAAGACTGCGCAGAAATCCCTGTGGAAACTAAGAGATGTCTCTTAATATTTAAATTTTCTTTTTCAGTGAATCACTTTACAGGACAAATATTCTGTTATCATGTATCTCGTATTTAAGTAACATATTTTATCCCTTGAAAGATTAGCCACAAGATAATAAACTTTTTAGCCAGTTTTTAGCATTTGTACATCCTCTGAGCTAACATGCCTAGGCACTACTTTGAATTAGGACGTGTATCTTTGTGCTGTTGTGTTCAGACTGGTACATCAAAGCAACCAGAATGAAATTTCGTCCTTAATCAAGTCTCACTGACTTCAATGGAAACAGTATTTCAGTCTTAACCTTTTAAAGGGAAAAATATTTTTAAATTATTTGTAGATGTTTTCCTGTTTTAGAATGTAATTGTGGAATTATGTATTCTGTATCTTGTGGGGCATGCAAGCTGCATGCCAAATTTGTATGCCAAGTGTCAGGTGCTTCTACTTGTAATTCCATTTCTGAGAACACCACTCTAACTTATTCTGGCCTCTAGGCCAAATTTGAATTCTAGGATTTGGTTTCTGGGATAATTGTTGCCTGTTAGCGATTTGTCTGTGCTTTCATGTCTTGATGATTTAAAAGCGAGAAATGCAGCTTTTTATTTTTGTTGGAAATCTATATTGACTGTACACTAGAGAGATGGTTTCGGAAAACAAGGCTTCTGACAAAATGTTCACTTTCATTTTAGAGAAACAAAAATCTTAAATCAGAATAAAAAATTTTTAGAATTTGAAAAAAAAAATGTCATAGATTTTCCTGAATCATCAGGAAAACTTCTGGCCCTTGTCCAATATTTTAGTTCAAGGTCTAAGCCTAAACAGTTTTTAATCTAAAATGAACATTTGTTTGTTTGTTTTAAGCAGCACAAAACGAATTCTAGATTTACTAGATGCAGTAGTAGAAAAATTTCAAGCAACTTTCAGGTTTTTGGCCATCATAGTGGAAACCAGATCTCCAGCTGAGGTGTTTTTGTTCTGAGGAACTTAGGATGAGTGATAACCTACAAATAGATAATACAAGCCCCCCAACCATGGCAGAGGCATGGAACTACATGATCTTTAAGGTCCCTTCCAACCCAAATCATTCTATGATTCTATCATTCTACGCTGAGCTGATTAATGTAAATTGCTAATGTATGGTGGTACCGTCTTGTTTGTAGGGCTTAAGTCTGAGGGACTCAATACACAGAAACATCTTTATCCATTGGGTGTGCAGAGGACTGAACAAAGGTTTCTGAGAAGGCATCTAGCCCAACTTGTTATTACATAATAGCCACCAGTTATACACTGGTCAAAACTTTTTCAGACCAGTTCAGACTTGCAAGAGACTTTGGAACAGAGGTCATCTTTCTCAAACTTGTACCCACAGCTCTGACCTGGAGAACATTGTCACTAATTGAGTCAAGGCAGAGTGAAGAAAAAATACTTTTTGGCTACCTATTTTCTCTCCTGTTATGTAACTCCCCTCATCTCTGATCAGATAAATTATTTATCGTGAAGAAAGATTGATGGAGCTGGGAAGCATAGTAAGATGTGTGTTTATGTCTTTTTCTGCTCATAGAAAGAATGTAACATTCTGATTTTTACTAAATGAGATCTGGATGCAGATACCTTTCTAGGAATTTTGTCTAAGACACAGTTAAAGAAATTGTTTGAAGTACACTTAAAAGGTGTGTGCGTTTTTCACAAATCAGTTTGATATAAGACACAGGAATGACTACAATGAATAAAATTCATGTGGGCTTGGTAAAGTTCAGAGTACTAAATCTTGGTATAATAGCTTAGGTGAACTTCCTTGTCCTAGAACTATTACAGAAAAAAAAAAAAGTGGCAACTGTAAAGCCAATATTGAATAAATTATCATAACATGCTATCATTTAATGACAATAGGCTTTTTTTGTCAAACACTGGCTGGACACTTTTGTCTCTTCACATTAGGTGAAAATTTTTGCCACTGGAGATAGTTATTGGTAACAATGATCGAGAGATCTCTTGGAGTAAATAAATATTTTGTGTTAAATAACTTCCTTTCCATTTTAAAAAGAAATAAAAATATAAAAATAAATTAGAAAGTAATAACACCCTCCTTTCCCCCAGATCACAAAAATCCAAAGAAATATTTGAGAAATTTGCTGTTTAAGATGTATCACTTTCACATTCCTACCCTCAATCCAATTTCATACTTTTAGCTGCCTTTGTGTGAAGATTTTACCTTTGATCATTTCGTAAGTCAGAAAAAAAACCAGCAGCAGTTCTGAGTAGGGTATCAATACATAAATAGAGAATGTTGGTAGAGTAAATCTCACAGAGAAAATGATCCTTTTTGGCATAAACAACAGCAATTGTGAGAAGCAATTAAAACAGGTATGCAATTATATGTAGATCTTTCTTACTGAGGGAAATTCCTTGTAGTTGGTTGTCTGTGTATATGTACTGTTTCTTTCAGTATTTTCACGCTATAAGCCCTTTGGGGCCAGGAGTGTCCACCTGCTCTAGCTGTCACATATTATTACTACTACTGTTATTACTAGTCATACTAGTTGTCACTTTTTTCGCTGTCATCCTGAGAAAACAATAAATCATGTGCAGAAACAGTTTCAGCAGTCCTGAAACAGGACTCAGGATCCATAAACTCTTAGGTAAGATTTCCTCCTTTAGGTAACGGAATGTTACAGTCATCTGTCTTGGGACATGGAACTACGCAAAAAAACCTAAAGGCTTAAGTGTACAATGAAGTTACTGTAGCATAAGGAAATGCTGAATATCAGCTGAGATGTAATAACGATTCTCACTCTGCGCCGAACACAAGAAAATGTATGTGTTACTCTTGAACGAAAGAAGCACAGTATGATTCCTTTTGAGACCCAAGCCTATTACATGCTGCAAATTTACCAAAAGACTATATAAGACCTAAAAATTAGAGACTATATCAGAATGGTCATGAATCAAAGCTTCACAAGCAGCTCAAAAGTAAGAAAATTCCTCACAAAGCTTTGAGTTAGCACCTGCTTCCCAAAGGAGGGGGAAGTGGATCTGTGAGCCTCAGTGCTTGTGCAGCCTGCTGACTTTTCCAATGCAGTTTTTCAAGTGTGGAAGAGACACAGGATCGATTTGGAAACCTCTGTGTCCAGCCCCATGCTGCTCATGAAGCCAATATCTGGGCAAATATAAATCTCCTTTTCCCTGAATGGGAAACACAGCCATGTGCTCTGGAGAGTGCCTGAAACTTGCTGCAGCTGGTGGGGTTTCATGCAGCCAACTTGCAGTTGTTTTCCCAGCGAGCATAGGGATGTAATTGCTATGAGACCTTGCGATCAACTTTGCTTAAGACTGGATATTAATCTGTTGATTAATAAGGACTGATTCTTGATAATTTAGCCTTTCTTCCTAAGAAAACGACTAAAAAAATTCAGTGAGTAAAAATCTGAAGAATTATGTTCAAGAAGGCATTCTGTGTGCAGTCTTTTAGAGCCCACATACTGTTAGGAGTTTGTGCAGCATTTGTGCTGGAAATTGAAATATTCCTCTTTAGTTCAGCAATTTTTTAAAAGAAATCATCAATAAACATGATTACATGTAATATGTCAACCTCCCTGCTTTGCATTTTCATCCCTGGTTCATCTTCTTTGGAACAGATTGAACATGATTTTACAGAGGCCTTCTTGCTTTTAATTTCAATGCTTTCAAGCCTAATATGTCTTGCTTCTCTTATTTTTTCATATTGCAACACAGCTGAAACAGGTGAGGGAAAGTGTGGACAAACTAACAATTAAGTCTATTTACTAGAAGGTATTAGGAAACTTAGCATTCTCACTTTATGCATTTTGTCTATGCGATTAATTTTTGCACTTCAGTGTATTTATGAGGATTGTCTAGTATTTGTTTTTCTTAGTTTATTGTTTATACAGAACTGTCAGCCATACTTAGATATTCTGAAAATCTGCAGGACTTTTCTTCTTGAGTTAAAGGGGCAGTAATAAGATTACTATTTCTCTAAACTTTTTGAGAATTTTTTTTAGTAAAGATAAAGAAAAGGGGGAAGACAAGCTACTGGATACATACATGGTATATTGCCTTGGTTTACTTTTTTTGTTTCTGAGCACTGCTAATATAGAATTAGAGGCTGTAAAACGCACGACTAGAGGTAGTAAGGATCAAAAATCAGGGTCCATATCAACTGAGAAATTGCCTGTATCAGACCAGTGAAGATAGTATTATCATGAATTCCCATCCAAATCCATATTTTCAGGAAAGCTTAGGCACTTACTCGTAGGCATGAATCACTCAGAAGCTCGAACTTAGGTCTCTCATTGTGGACAAGTTTCTGGACCTGTCTATTTTAGTTTCCACTGTATTAAAAAGGAAACTGATTATACTGAGTCTGTTATACTGATTATACAGAGCAACAAATTGAATGAGGATAACTTCTTTCTTTATAAACTGAAGTAACAGGATCTTACTATAGAAAAACTTAAACCCATATTTTTCAGAAAATGATCTAAACATGTTGTTACAGACAAGTCAGCCAGGCGTATTCACTCTTAAGGAACTTACCTGTTCCTTAAGCGAACAGAAAATATTTGTATCCACAATTACATGCAATGACTATGTATAGTAATACATTAATTGTCTACTAAACGGGAAATTTTTGTATAAAAGCACATGCAAATGTAATCGAGATGTTTGCAAAATGCTTTGTGATGTTCATTGTGTTGAGATATAAGGAAAATGTAGTTTTTCGTGGTTTTTGGTTGACTTCTAATGGTTCATTAGTCTTTATGTTTTAAAAACTCTGCCTCAAAGGACTAGCTGTACTTCTAGCTTTCTGGTCTGAAGTTAACTTATTTACCCAGGTGTACCTGACAGGAAAATGGAGTCCAGTTTTTATTTTCCTCAACACAGTGCATACAACACATCTGACTTTTTGTTTCTTGATGATGTCCCAAATTTATTTTTGCATATTTAAAATTGCATTGTTATCTTACAAGATCATATAACCATACAAATAATCTGGTTTTTGTCTATGAAATTAGTGCAAGTGAGATACTATTAGAAGGAGACAAATGGAAAATCTATTTTTAGGTAAATGTCACACAGCCTGCAACTGAGTTGCTGAGCTTTCAGTTGTCTTGGACAGTTTCATTATTCATTAAATTGAATTTTAAAAAGCTTTTCCTGTGTTAATCTTTTTGGTGAAATAATGAAGGATTAGTATAAAATATCTATATTCTATGGGATTCATTGTAAGTGTGAAAAAATTATTTCACTTACTAACTTACATAAATTCAGTATTTCCTGATTAATGATTAGGCCTATACTCTCGTATTCAGCATTTAGAATTCAATCTTATTTCCTGGAATTAACAGTCTCTGCTACAGTTTTTATTATCAGAACATAAATATGAAAAAGTAAAGTGAGTACAAATTTGGCTTATGGTGCAAAGTGCAGTTATAATTTCTTTGCCATTGCCACAAAACAAGTATGCAATAAAATTAGTACAGTGAATGAAGCAGTCTACATGATTGAGACTACTACCTGTTTTTCAGATTGCTACTGTTGTCAACAAAGAAGAAATAATATGTAATTCCAAAGGTTCTTTTGGCTTCTTCTTTATATATTTATGTAGGAAAATGTTTATCAGAGAATAGTGATTTCTTTGTTTTTTGTTGGGGTTTTCTTGTTTGGTTTTTTTTTTAATTTCCTGCTGTCATGATAATAAGCAGAACTACAAATACCAGACCCATCAGCCTACTATTTTAGAGAAAATTATGAAAAGTTTTAATTGAGAGCCCATGTTGCTCAAGGCCTCTTTAAGAGCATAAACAGAATTATATAACCAAAAACCCCCAAAACAATGCAAAACTTTGTGAGGGGGTAGAAAAGAAAAATCCTTCTGGGAAGCCAAGTACAAAGGGTTACAGAGAAGTCTTGGAAAACTCATTTTTCTATGTTGTAGTACTTCTTCTCCTGATCACTTTGTGGTCTCAGAAGAGGTGGCAATCCAAGTATCAATAATATTAGACAGATACTATTTACAAATGACAAAGGTTTTTTTTTTTTTTCCTTTAATGATGCAACAGTAACATAGAGATGAGAGAAAAATGCCTTTATCTGTAAATATGTGTCCTTTATACAGTCTCACAACACTCATACGTTGCAGATAAATTGTACAGTTGATTTTAAGGAACTGAATTATACAGAAATCAAATCACAAATTTATAACAATTCAAAGACTAAAGCAGCAGTATTTGATTTGGGAAGTTTATGAAATGGTTCCCTCACTGTCAGGAGGCTAAGATTACCAATTTTCAGCATGCTGATTATACATATTTTCCAGTGGACATAAATAGCCTGGATCGTTAATAGTCCACTTCAGAAAAATGAGCCAACACAGCTGATACTGATGCTTTGTTTGGTAATTGTTGCTGAGATACAAATTGTTTCAGCAAACACAGAAGATAACAGAAAGATTAGGAGACTAAAAGGAGATCAGTAGCACACCAAAAAAAAAAAAAAAAAAAAAAAAAGTGGTTTGAGTTGTTAGTAGGAAATCAGACTCTTGTGTTTTGCTATGTGATATTCCTTGTGTGTATAATGGTACCTGAAACTATCCCTGAGCCAGGGCTGGGCTTCACTTGCCTAAAGACAGGCTTGTAGTGTTCTCTGGAATTCCATTAAATATGAAGTTTTCCACATGAAAGGAAGGGAAAGACCCAAGGGCCTGGCAGATAGCCTAATTTTAATTTCTAAAAACCACCTATAATCATGAAAAGTTTGACTTTGTTGCCCAGGCATAGATATATGCTACTAGCTTAGATACCCTCAAGTATCCTGCCTGATCTACACCCCCAGATAGCCTTGGGGTCTCCTGCAGGCACTGTGTAGTAGTCACCAACCCTGTAAGACCTGAATCAAATTGTTTTGGCCACCTCAGGTGTTGTGTGTTTAGGCTATTGAACTGAGTCTGGGAGAAGGGTCATCCTAGTCTGTGGAACCAGCAGATGCAGATTCAGCTGACCAAAGACAGGTCTGTCTCCCACAGAGTGAGTTCAGCAGTTCTCCAGAACCTGTTGGCTGGATCCCTGCTGACTATCACAGGAACTAAACTGTTCAGTTCACAGTGTAGGAACTGAAATTTAAGCAACCTGAATCCTGATAGGGTCAGAATTAAAAAAGGAAAAGGAACCTTCAAATAAGAGTAATGATTATAAAAACGAACCTGGTACATTTAGATCAGCGTTTGTGAGGCTGACATTGCACACTAGTTTTCTGCTTCATTTTCTTTTTCTTGGCTGTGTTACCTTCAAGTCCAGAATTGTTTCAATTTATTATTACCATCCTTAGCTACCTAATTGTGCTACTAATGAATTCAAATAATCCAGGCATCAGGCTTTTACAAACCCACTTCAGTGTACAAATAATGGTTTGTTGTGTAACTGCTGATTATGGGAGAAGGTAACTCACATTATGGAAAATATGTGCTGAAATATTGGTGGTGAGGAAAGCAATGGATTCTGTACTATGCCTTTTAAACTGTGAAAAAGTATTGTCATTCTTGTTCCATCGGGTTGTCCATCATGAGTAAATGTGAGATATCTGAGCCTGGTTTTTAAGCATGTGTACTTACATTTGGAACTTCATTTCAATTTTTTGAGTGCTTATATTAGCGCTATCACACATGAAATACATAGTTGGCTACCAAATTGCCTATTCAAGTACATATGTATGGGGTTTGAGCACTCAACATTAAGCATTTGCATTTCAAAATTGGATCCCTTGTGCTTGAAAGCCTTGAAAATGGTACTCTATGGTCAGCCTAGTGCAGCGTCAATTGAAATGCTGTTTGAATGCAATGTAGAGCTTCCAATTGCTGCTTCAGAAAGTGTTATGCTGAATCTGGAACACTTTGCATAATTTAATTAATTATGCCACTAAAAACTGATTTTCTCTCAATTTAAAGCAAACAGCTTTTATGAGGGTGAACTGCAGCACCCAGGGATATCAGGTGTCCAAGCTTTTAATCCTATTACAAAGACTTGACAACCACTGATGGAAACTGGAAAAACATAAGCCTCCAGCAGGGCAACAAGTGAAGAGGAAGAAGGCAACAGATTCTTAATACTCTTTGAAACCACTGTATGCATTAAATCAAAATCAAATGTAAAAAGTGACAGAACTGGTAGGTTGCACTTCGTTGTGCAGACAGTGAATAGTGTCTAAGGAATAACACTTATTTTGCTGTTTCACATTAATGAAAATAACTGTTTCCTCCAAGACGAAAAGTGTTCTGTTTAACTAGCATAAGAAAAACACAGTGAATGGCCAAGACTTTTGTATATTTGTATCTGTGTCTGTTCACTTAAAGTGTTCAGGAGCTCAATGGTCTGAAGTTTGAAAGTGGTTTCTAATGTTGTGCACTGGATTCTGTCTATAAATCATTTTCCATATAAGCAAATCTTAACAGACGATTCCAGACTACAAGTAATAAAAACACTGTCACTAAATGCTAGCCTTGATGCTTCACTTTCTCAAGCTTGTCTTCTCTCTTCCAGTTTATTATTGGGTTCAATATCATGCTAAAACAGTAGACACTGTAATTTTGAGGCAGAAAAGAGTACTGATTTAGAAAAGCTCTAATTTCTGAGCCACGTAAGCAGAGCCGTAATTGGCAAACTATGACTGACCTTGCAAAATTCGTTGACCAGGTTAGGAAGGGTCACAGAAGAATTGACTCCATCTCCATATCAAACACCAGCATGTAACATGAAATTAACTGCACTGTAGAAGTTCTTACTGATAAAAATAGGGAAAATATCTCATTACTGGGAATTCAGCACCCTATAAAATGCAAACATTTTCCTTATAGTGCTAACAAATATTCATATAATTACTAATATATATTTATGTATTATTTGTATTCTTCCGATATCTATCTGTCTATCTATCTATCTGAGATGGTACACCCGGCTCGAAGGGGAAACAGGAGTTAGTAGGGGTCACTGAAAGAGCTTTAACCTAGATTTAAAGGGGGAAAGGGATAAAATCAAGCTCATAAGAGAGGTCTGGAAGAGGAACACCAGAGTTTCAGGACAGTGTTTCAGCAAGGTCCTTTGCTCTGCCATCTCACTGGAGGTAGGGGATGGAGAGCTATATGGTGGCAAAGACTGCAAAGCGGGTTATTGATGTGTTAGAAATTGCGGAAGCACCTGACAATAATCATGTAGGAATTAAGGCTTGTCTCCCCCAAAAAGATCAATGGTAGGATCAATAGGCCAATTGAAATGCATCTACAGCAATGCACACGGCACGGCCACCAGACAGGAAGAGCTGGAAGCCATTGTGCAGCAGGAAAACTATGGTGTAGTCGCCAGCATGAAGAGTACACTGGGATGACTTCCACAAATGGAGTGCTGCAATGGGCTGCTATAAACTCTTTGGAAGGGATAGAGCAAAACAGGAGGGTGGGGTAGGGCTGTATGTTAGGGAGTGAAATATGTACATCATGATGGTAAAAAGCAGAAAATTAGAGAATATAAAATTCAAAGGAAAATAAAAAAAGATTTTTCCAGATAAGATTTAGCTGCTTCACTATGTGTTTAAAAGTATGTTCATGCTTTTTGAGAGTGTCTCAGTTCTCAAAATACAAGAAAACCTGTTGACTTGTCAGAGGTCATGAGATTCGAATAATGTATTTACCAGCTCAAGTATGTTCACTGCATAAAGGTTATGAAAATTTCTTGTAAAATAATAAAAGTACCTCATATAATTGATTCTCTTCATTGTTTCATAAAATTGCTTTGTTTGATTGTGGGAGACTTTGGACTGAATTTCCATTACCTGCTTCTGAACAATTTACACTGGGATTGAGACAGTATTGTGCTAATGAGTTAGAATTTATATTGAGCCTTAACTGTCTTCCTGAAGTAACTAGGGAAAGAAAATCATGGCAATAATGGAGTATTTTTCATTATAAACTATGTTGTACAGCTTTTACAATCAGGTTTTTAATAGATCTAGAGAAATTAAATTGGAATTCTACCAACTTCTGTGCTTTTGTCATCCAATGAAAATGATGGTAAAATATGTCAAGACTAATGGGCTTATCCCCTTTCCACTGAAGTAAGAAGGAGGTGTTATCATTCCTGTTGTTTTTCAGGCCCTGTTGTTCATTAAGGAGTAGGATGTATGTAGAAAAGCATGCAGAAAGATGCATTTTGCTATAATCCATAATGCTAAATAGAAGCTGAGTATAGATCAAATACGTCTTGACTTACATTATGCTAAAGTCCCTATCAAGAGATGCTCCCATGAAAATAGTAGACATTTTCAAAGTCAGGAGGTTGAAATTGTGCTCTACATGAAAAAGGAAGCAATCATATATTGCTGATGGATATATTAATACTGCTGAGAATGCATGCATATATCCATATTTATTAATATATTCAAACATTGTTTATTGATTGTTTATGGTAAATAAACTCATATGGTGAGTATATAGATTACTGTGCAAGCATGAACATACATACACTCAATCTCAGCATTATACGTAAGTACACACCGAGAATAATACAGCTTGTCAGGTACAGAGATTTTAACCTTTTCATTTCATATAAATATACAAACTAATAATGAGATGTTAATTATTATTGTCCTTTATACAGTGTATCTTATTGTCCTTTAATTGTATCTTAATTAATTCTATGGTTATTTGTTATGAGGAAGTTTGCAATAGTGAAAAAGGGTGTTTATCAAATAAATGAATTATTTTTCATCTCAGTACTTGTTTGTCCACATTCTTCTTTGCTGTTAGTCTGTTCCACTAGCAGAAGACTGCAAGAATCAATGTAATCCCTTACATGTTAATAATATGAAATAAAAATTAAATATACAAAATACAATAATCAGCCAAGCACATATGCATGCATGTTGTTGCCCTCAATAAATTAAATTTTCAGTTACTTCACATAATGTTTATTTATTCACAAATACAGGACACAATATAACTGTAGTTGAAGTTTTAATTGGCATAACAGGATTTTTTTTTTTTTAGACATTTTGCAGGCAAAAATATTCTCTCACACATTAAAGAAATGCCATATATAATATTAGTTTCTAAGGATAGGAAAAGTGTGTGTAAAATATACACAAAACACAGACTCATGTGAATGAGCATGACTCTAATACTTTTAGGTTTGCGTGCTAGCTCTTAACTTTAAAAAGTTTTTCTTAATACCTCTTTCAGAGGGTGGAAAAAAACCCCAACCCCAAAGTCCTTTCCCCAACACACATACTAAAAAAAGAAAATAAAAAGAAATTGCCACTTGCAGAGAAGGTTAGAATGCTGGCCTTGCTTCCAAATTCAGAAATTGAAAATTTGGAGTCTTCATTCATCCAAATAATATATATTCATTCCCCACAGGCAGCAGTGATGGTTCTTGGGATAAAGAAAAACTTCAGTCTCCCCCCACCCAAGGATCACAGGCCTCTGTTAACCACCCCAACTTGCCTGGACAGCATAATGTTCCAGTTAGCCATCCTCTCAACCCTCTTCAACAGAACCACCTTCTGCCAAATGGTACGGGTTGACATCTTTCAGCACTAACATCCGCAGTTTTCTAGTTCCTGTCTTTTTTTTGTGTTTATATAAATAGGCAATGAAAAAATCAAGGATGTGCGGAATACTGGAATACTTCCTTTAAGGTATTAAGTAGGGGAAGTGGAGACAGTAAAGAACAAATACATATGCAATAAAAATGATACTTAAAATAACTGCTAACCTGTGCATCAGTGGCATAATGACACATTGCTAAGGCACCTTACAGTGGATACCAAAAACTATAATAAATAGCCATTGCTTAGCAATGATATTACACATTACACAGATATGAACAAGCTAAGAGGTCTAATAGCCTCTCCTTGTGGCTAGAAACCCTCCATGGTTGCTAGTGAGTCACCCATGCATCTCCCAGAAGAGAACTGACATAGAGCTGCTTTTTCCTGCAATGTGAACCATCTTGTCACCCATCACTTGAATACTGTCCATCAGGAGATACAGAAGATAGTGCTTAAAAAAAGATGCATAAACCTATTTCCCTATTTTCCTCCCCAACAGGGTTGGAACTTCCTTTTATGATGATGCCCCACCCACTGATTCCCGTGAGCCTACCTCCAGCCTCTGTCACGATGGCAATGAGCCAGATGAACCACCTCAGCACCATCGCCAACATGGCAGCAGCAGCACAAGTGCAGAGCCCTCCATCCAGAGTGGAGACATCTGTTATTAAGGTAACTACAGAACAAACCAAACCAAAAAACACCAAACTGTAGCCCACTCCCAACCATCATAAATATTATAAATGTGTATAGGTGTCAAATATTCTAAGGTAAATCGTAAAGTCAGTAAATACAAGAGAACTAAGTATGGTGACTCTGGGAGCACAACAGACTACTGGTGGCCGCTGTTACCTTCTCATTTCCCTCCCTCTCTCTAAATCAGTATTAAAGCAACACTCAAGTTGAAGAATTCTCATACACAGCTTCGTGATTGCTCATATTTCATAGCCTGTAATCTAATGGCAATATTTCTTGAGATATCAAGGAAAAAGTTACTCTTTTCTTATATTAGAAGGGATTGTTCTTTCAAATTTAAAATCTAAGCATTTGAACTGAAATGCTCTAAGTTTTCCAAAGAAAGCTGAAAGGTTTGATACTTTGCCTGTAGAACCTAAATTTGCCAAATTCCAGAACAAATTAGAATGAAGTAGAACAGAACAGTTGCAGTAATCTGCAGGCCAGTATTACAGGAATATCTCAAAAATATCTGATATCTGAACTTGTCTACCTGTTTTAGGTTTTGTTTGTGGCCTTTAGTTAAATTAATCTTATATTAATTCATTGAGGCATTTACTAGAGGCATAGAGTCTTTTCTTCCTCTCACTGAAGGTAATCTGTTTTCATTTTAAAGGCATTTCATTTTAAAAGACATTTCTGTGTTACCATTAGATAACTATGATTTGATCTTTATTCAGATACCTACATTTTGCCTCTTATCCTTCTTTAGTTCTAATAAATGAGAAACAGAAAGTACACAAACTGTTATTTTTTTATCTAATGTATCTTAGATATGCAAAGGCAAGTTTATGTGATTTTTCAGGGCTATGTTGGAAATCTGTCCTTTCATGCAATTCCTTTGACAAAAATTAGGTAAACTTAGAACCTCTTCCACTTTCAAATCAGGAGTTATGAAAGTTTTGAAGTTCATGATGACTTAAGCAGAGTGAAGAGGTCTGACTTTATTAAGACATTCAACACACTGGTGCACCTTTCTTCTTTAACCTGACAAAACACAGAATCGCTAAGAGCTGTTCAGTTAAAACTCAACAAATCTATGGTTTTATTGACCTAGAAAAATGTGATCTGATGGCCTAATTTAGTCAGCTACACTTCCAAATGTAGGCTCTTCTTTGGAGGCCTTCAGTGCCATCCCTTTCTTGCCTTTGTTGACATGAGGAGTTAAGATACCGGTTTGAGAAGAATTGTTTATTTACGTGGTATGTGAACAAGACTAGATCCCGTCCTAGTTTCTGTCTTGCCCATATCTTGGGAATATAAGCACTCTGCTGCTAACTAACTGTCTGATTACATGGTGATTTTTGCACCTTTATTTTTCTATTTTTACTTGATTGGTATTTCGTAAGAGTTACATGATACTAATGTTCTCTGAAACACACGTGGTCCTTTATTTCATTCTAAATTTATTTTCTTAATTGGAACAGTGACCACTGGCACTACAGAGGTATCTAAAAAATGAAGATTGAGATGGAGCACATGCTAAATGACAGCTGATATATGAATTACTGTGCCAACAAAACTTTGTTTTCACTATTTTCATGCTATTTTCCCTCCTTTCATTTTCTGTGATCTATTTGATTTCATATATAAGAGTATAAAATTTGACCTTCATTGGTAACCGTCTGTTTCTAAACTTTGACAAGCTGACTTCTAGCTTGTAAAGTTGATTTACAAGCTAGTTGTAGCTATTAAAATTGCCTAAGTTACCATGGCCTACATTTAAATATGTCTTTGTGAGCATACTCCAGCGTGACCCCGATCTTTGTCTCCAGTTACCAAAATCTGGTACATTTGAGTATAACATATCTCATAGGCCATGTAAAAATGGTTTCCTTTTGTGGAAAGCAGGTCCTGCTCTGTTCACAGATGCAACCACATTATGGAAACATAGCTGGACCCAGGAAGCACTTAACTGAGAAGTACTTTTGGCTCATGTGGTCTAAACCTGTCTAGTAGGTTTAAAACTATTGGACTCTGAAAGGGAGACACTGTCATCATGTAACTGCGTATATTATTTTAACCATAGGCAGTCCCATGCCAGAAAATTTTCCTTATCCTGGAGGTCCTTTACTTCTTAACAAGTTCATTTTTGTAGCTCATCTACTTTCTCTAGCAGAGATAGGTTCCTTATAATCTAGGTGAAGACCTGGAAAGTACCTGGCAATTTAGGCTCTCTGAAACATTCTATCAGCACATTGTAACTGGAAAATCATAATTTCTTTCCAAAATCTTGCTTATTTAAGCATTTGTTTGTTAATAATCTACAGTATATATCTCTGTCATTTTTGAAAATTCAGCTCTCATGTTCATGGTAATTAAATATTCATTGTAGCTGCCAACTTTTGCATAACTCCTGGCATAACATCCTGTGCAAGTTTCATGTTCCCATCTGGTTTGTACATAACCATAATTTAAAAATGTGTGGATTTCAATGAAATGTTTTTAAATGACCAAATTAACCTCAGTTTGCTTTAGAAAATGTGCACATCTGAGGATGAAATACACATATTTTTTGAAGTTTGCACTGGTAAGTTAAGGATTTTGGGTCATTTATGTAGAACGTGATGGAGACATTACTGAAGTGCTGCTGTTACTTCTTCAGTCAAGGCCTGTGACATATTGCTCACAATACATTTCTAATACAGGTAAATCTATAAACACAAGTTTTAATCTGTCACTCAAAACTGACTTCTAAATGTAAGATCTTGCTGCACATTGTTATTTCAAGAGTACTATAAGGGCTAAGGAACTTAACTCTTGCAGGACTTTCCTACTCATTCCTTCAGCCCCATTATAGTACAACTCATCTAGATTTATGTCCTCTGTTATTATCTATTGCAGATGGATATGATCATGTGGATAGAGGTAGCACAGCCAAGTAATTATGTTCCTATTTTTTAATACTGAGCTGGATTGAAACACAAACCCCAGCAACTTAAAAGCATGAGGTCATTGTTAGGGGATTTTCTTCCCATGGGGATGGACATAATGCCACTGGCAATTTACCTGTTCTTCTCTAGGCATAGTCAGAGGCTGTGATTTTAATGTCCATTGAATTATATGCACTGTGTAGTTGAGCAGGAAACTGTAACCAGCATACTTCTTGAACCTTGTGCTGGCAATGCAAT
Organism: Coloeus monedula; assembly: GCF_965178545.1. NCBI lineage: Eukaryota > Metazoa > Chordata > Aves > Passeriformes > Corvidae > Coloeus > Coloeus monedula. Next base: position 66,892,845 of record NC_138783.1, on the reverse strand, counting down.
GTTTATGAATAATAACTTATACTACAATCAAAATAAATATCTTCAAGAATAAATGTAAGTGAGAAGGTCAAACCTCCTTTTTCTTTATTTTTACGGGAATGGATAAATAGTGCAGTTGCTCTCTTTCATGAAACTGTTTGTTATTAGAATTATAGCTTCCAGTCTTTTAGTGCTACATTTTCAGGTGTCTTGGTTTTGTTTTCTTTACGGTTTGACTCATTTTTTTAACCCTAATTTTACTGAAATATTTTTTGCTTAGTATCAATGTTTCCAAAAATTGCCTTGAAAAGTTTTTGAATCGCTTATCTCAGAATTTGTAGTTGTAACCTGAAATGACAGCATAGATTTGAAATTAAAGTACAGCATGTTTACCAGTGTAAACTGCTTGAAAGTTAGAAGGCCTGTGAGAAATTTCTACTCTGAAAAGTAAATTGATAGTAACCATATCTAATTAAGTAACAAAGAACAAAATTGAGTAATAGAAAATCAGTCTTCAGATCATGAACAACCAGGTTCATTGGATAGAAGAATTGCCTTTGTGAACAGTGCCGCAGTAGATGACTTGCTGACCTTTCCTTCCAATTCGCCGAGTTCACAGCTAGTGCTGTTATCTTTAAACTCACAAAGCTTCAAATGCCTTTCTATTACTGGGTAATATTTCATTTCTTCATGATAAGAAGTTGGAATAAAGCTGAGATCATGTACTAACTAAACATTTTATGCTGCTATGTTCAGGAGATGAGACAAAGACAAAATTACAAGGGAAGCCTTACAAAGCAACACCTTAGATTCGGCAGTGAACTCTGAGCTCTAAAATCTTCAGAATTATATTTCAGAAGAGTGTTGTGCCCTTTCGAACATGAGACGAACATTAGATGTCTTTTTGTAATGGAATGTTTAGATATATGAGTTGGATGAATAAGAGGAGAGCAACAACAAGCCGGGACAGCAGATTGTGACAACAATGAATTGCAGTGAGTGTGACAGCTGTGACCTAGGGATGCTTTAGACATGAAGTGGCTTTCATCACCTGCCCATGGTTTCAAAGGCTCAGCTTGTTAGCAGTTTCACTACATCAATTTTTTTCACTCAGCAGAAAGATATATGAAAATACAAAGGACATACCTTTTATTAATAGCAACTTGAAATTACATTGTAAAACACAGAACAGAGCAGTAGCATTCCAGAATCAAAAATTGCAATTTATCCATATGTGACTATTACTTATAGAAAGAATTAAGAATAAAACAGAAGAAACCAATACCTCCAGCTGAAAAAGTGGAGACAGCAGGGGCACAGTGGTTTTCCACTGCATAATGAATACATCGGACTAAACTTTGCTAATTCCCTTACATATATCACAGCACTGGTTGTGTTACACTAGTTTATAACTTTTTTGTATCTATCTATCTATATATATGTAGATATATTCCTGTGATCCAATAGCAGAAATTTACTGTTAACTTTTTTAACAAAGGTAGCTGCTGACAGATTTTATTTTTTTAGAATAACTGTTTATAGGACTCTTCGGACATGAAATTTTATGTTAGCATTCATTCACTTTTTCCCTTTTCATTGGCAATATGTGTGCTCCTGTTGATGTAATGTAATGTTCCTTTTTTTTTTTTTTGCCTATAATAGATGAGCTCAGTTGGTCAGAGCCTGGTGCTAATAACACCAAGGTCATGGGTTCAATCCCCATATGGGCCATTCACTCAAGAGTTGGACTTGATGATCCTTCTGGGTAGCTTCCCACTCAGACTCTTGTGTTTCTGTGACTATTTCCCAAAAAAGTCCAAGTAATAGCCAAAGAGAATAAATATGATACTGCCATACAGAAATGGCTGAACAGAGTACATTCTAATGTCTGATGTCAGACCGGTGGTGAGCAATTTCAGGGAGCATACCTGAAAGGAAACAGACTCTAAGAGGAAAATGAGAAAGTTCAATTCACTGATCTGAATCTTGAATCCTGTGTTGAAGGCAAAAGTTTTCTATGGACACTTTTGTGCCTTACAAGAAAAGCATTATGCAGACAGTGGCAGCATTCCTGTGAAGCTGGATATAGTATACTCATTTTACAGACAAGGAATGAGAACAAAATTGATTGTATTCCAAATTGGCAGAAACACCCTTTTTTATACCTAACCTGAAAAACACCTGAATTTTCAGATAACCTACTATTTTTAGAGACATTTGTGCATTATTCATTCAAAATAGAAATTTTAACATTACTTTAAAGTGATTTTCTTGAATGTGTAAAAGTGCGAGAAGAGGGAAGCTACTTTAATTTCCTCTTTATCTGATACATAAAGTATGATTAAGTTTTCTTCTCTATGTGAGGAGAAATTTGATTTAGAGCATTTAAATAATAAAATGTAATTGGTCTGCAATAAATATTTTAGAATAAAAATAGGACTATCAGCTCCTAAAACATCTACTTTTACATGTTGAGAAACCAAACATGCAAATTGGAATATACTTATAAAGTTTGAAGTATAATGTAAATCAAATAACAATTTTCTTCTATCATGGCTGCAGAGAATATGATATCTTATTTGTAGGGACTTGAACTTAACAGAGAAAATCTCCACATTAGAATAACTTACATATGTACACACTTCTTTTTTTTTTTTTAATTTAGAATGAGTAGATCTTAGGTCAAAGTATAGTTGACCTTCTTTATTATGGCTTAACCATCTTTATATTAGAGGACACTGTGTTCCACCTCATTAATTAGTTCTATCTATATGATTAATATTATTTATTTTAGCTTTTAATACAGTTTTTATATAATGACCTTAGAGGATGTTAACTAAATATGGTAGGCTATAACTTGGAATAATGTCTTTTTTTTTAATAATATGGGATCCTATTATTTCTTTTATTATGCATGTTTCTGAGGTGCAGTTTGAAGCTAATAGCAGCCATATGCTCATATGAATTAATTTGTGGTATGTAAAATAGGTATCTACACGACACAGAGAAGATAGTACAAACTTTATGTTTGGAAAATGGCATGTTCACATGTGTAACAGGGAACTATGTATGTAGTGTGAGATTAACTTGGTGCAAAATGGCCATGGGGCCAGGCACAAGGGATGAGATTCATTTTGCTGACTTCTAGGGCATAATACATTGGATCTATTTGACGTAGTTACTTTAAAGTGAGGTGAGTTGTACCTTGGAAACATAAATGTATGGGTGACAGATGAGCCTAGGGTGACTAGTTATGATGCAGACATTTGTAATACAGACAATGACATCTAGTCAGATGAATTCTTGGTGTTTGGCTGGATGTGTGGTTTGGATTTACTTTGAGGGGTGAATTCCTAGTGGTGCTTCTTCAGCTTATTTTCAAGTAAGACTAGATTTTCAAAAGAGGAGAAAAAAGCTTAAAAAAATCGAAAAGTGTGTCCAGTTTGCCAATAAGAAGTTACTAATTCAATTTCAACAGAGCTCTATATTTGCATGTTGCATGGAGTTTTTGGTATACCTTAGAAGGATATCTTGTTAGAACAAATACTCGTTGAGAAGGTAAAACCAAGCTTTCTTCTGTTGATAGGGATCTACTTTGTTTGTTTGTTTGCTGGCTTGTTCTTAATCTCTGTAATGGCCCAATCCATTGACACTCACTTCCTAACTAGGTTGCCATACTTTACCTACTGCTCATGATTTCAAAGGATTAGATCTCTTGTTGTGGAAGTACTGTTAAAGAATTACTTGAAAGTCTCCTGTTTGGCTTCCTGTCAATTAACTCCTGCTGTAAATACACATAGAAACCAAGGCACTAAAAGTCAAGCCAATTCAGTCTTTTTGTCTGTTGATCTCTTTTCTTCATTTTCCGTTGTCAGTATTATTGTGATGGGAACAGCAACGTAGGTACAATGAAAAATTGTAGAAGTAAAAAGTATAATGGAAATCAAATTAACTTCAATTGGTCCAACAGATAAATAAATTCAAGGTATTCACACAGAGAGAAAATGTCTTATGTAAATACCATGGATTATTTTCTTCATAAGAAAGACGTTCAAGATTTAAAATAATAGTGCAGTTAATGACAGTACAAAACATTTGAACTCCTGAATTTTGATTGGGATTAGAAGTGGATCTGTAAGAACAAGGTGAGAAAGACGTCATGTGCATCAGTGTGAAGTTAGCAAGATCTTTAGCAAGCCAGTGATAGTATGAAGATAAGGAAATAGAAATACAATTTTATAGCATTCAGTCAGTTTGATAACACACATATAGAAGTGACTGAGGAAGTTAGGAAATAACTATTACTCCAGTTAATTTTGCAATTCCTAAGTCTAAATGTTAATTTAGAATGTCATAGTGTCTTTTATTAAAGCGTAATGAAAAAGCAAAACTGTAAGAGCAAAACATTCTGTTTGCACAAAATATGAAAGATACTCAAGTAACTAATTTCTTTCACTTATTCAGCTAAAGCAATGTCAAATTAAATGTGACATTTTGCAAGAAAGTTATTCCTGGAATACATCTCACACAAGTTCAAAATAAATCAGTAAGGAACCGAAGAAAGAAATGTGTGTTTTGATCACTTTTAAAAGCAATTTTTATAATTCTACCAGCAAAAAGGCTTAGAAGACAGGTGTCTTCCTACAAAGGTTAGAAAGAATATCTACTAGTCCTTGCTACAACCCACCCCAAGAGGCAAGGGTAACGCAGTTTTGGTAATAGATTCCTTGGGGCAGATTAGAGCGAAACAACACTGAATGATTGGTGCTTGTAAATATACACATGTAGGGTTTATTTTGGAACAATTTGGTTGCAATGTGTGGGGAGCACGTATTAAACCATTTTGTTTATTATTATCTGTAGTAATGTAGCAATATAAAAGCTATATTAAATTAAAAAAAAAAAACAACTTTGGGAAGGAATAGGAAGACATCCGTGCATGGATCTCACAACACGACGTGATTGTTGCCATTTCAGTGTCTGTTGGCTGAAGTGGTGGTGGCTGTCTTGATCTGTCTGGAATAGGAAAGGCCCACAAAACACCAAAGTTCCACAGGTTATATATGCTCAGGTTCAGGTGGGAATGCCCAGGTTCCTCTCCTGAGGTGGGGAGTTTCACACTGAATGGTGTAAGGCTGTGGATCACAGGACACTTCAGGAGTCTTTCATGATCCATGACACCTCCCAGGATGCCACAGCTGCCACTCATGTCAGCACAGTTGACCCAATTATGGCCCATCAGAACGGGTGAATACCTTTGGACTATGTGTGAATATTCCGGTACTTTCCCAGAGGGGTGTTTTCATGCCTGAGCCATTTTGAAAGGGGCATAGACATGATAAAAAGCACTAGCCCACAGGCAAAATTTGCCTCTTACCAGCCTCTTCCCTTATCTTGTTCAACACCCAGCTGTAGCCTCCGGTGATGGGTGTGCACCCTCTGCACCTGTGTGGTCAAGTGGTCAGTCGTTTGAGTCATTAACTAGTCCAGTCTCTCACACTCCTGATTAAAAGATGATGATGATGATAATCATGATTATCAACTGTATGAAACAATTTGTGTTATATATACTCTCCCTAGCATGAAGTTAGGTTGTCCAGGGAACTCTGGATGCCTCATACCTGGTGTTCAAGGCCAGGCTGGATGAGGCTCTGAGCAACCTGCTCTAGTGGACAGTGCCCTTGCTGGTGGCTGGTGGGTTGGAGCTAGATGGCTTTTAAACATCTCTTCCAAACCAAACCTTTCCATAAGTTACCTAAACTATGAAAAGTATGACTTTGAAAACAAATTACTTTAACCTCCGCACTTCAATGACTTAAAGCATAAACATCCTTAAAGGAGTTTGTTCAATACTGAAGAGCACAAATACAACTGATTAGTTTAAAAAAATTATATATCTCTATAGCAAGAATTAATTGCATGTCTAGAGCTCGTTCCATGACTAAAATTAAAGGATGACTAAACCCAAGAGATGAGTCTTATGGTGAAGTAAACTAGAACAAAGTAAAAAGCTGGGACTAAATACCTGTAGGAGAGAAATAGGCAGGAGGTGAAGACTGTGTATGCAAGCCCCCTTTGGGTATTGGAAGAATGCATATTCAAAACTGGTGTGATTTCAATTCTAGAGATAACTTCAATCTCCTGTGTTAAAATCTCTGACAGTTAAAATCTTTTACTTGTTTTTTACAGCATAAAGTAAAATACCCAGTGTCACAGCAACAAGTCTGTTATTTATGAAATGGACATGTGTGACTTGTCAGTGGAGTAAGAATACAAGAGAGGTCATTACAGTTCCCTAGAGTGAAAATTTCCTTGTGGTAGGAATATTTTTGGAGGAGGTAAATGTAGATTCTTAAATGCTTAGGATGCATGATTTGAATCAAATTGTAAAGAGCGCCAAGATAAGGAATACTTGAAATTTGGCCCCTATGAGCTTGTTGCCCATTACTTAGTAAAGCCTCTGGTTCTGATACCTAACTGAGAGTCTTACCAATTTTGAAATGTTGGTCGACCATATGTTAAATTGCTGCATATTACCTAAATTATCCATTTTGCTTTTTACTTGTGAGTATGTGTAGGAAGAAAAAGGGAAGCAAAAAATGGAGGAAAAAAATAGCAAGAGAGAGTTATACTCCAGATTCTCTAGAAATATCTACTCCTGGGAGTAGGCAAGTTTTAGGAAAAATACTAGGCAGTGGACAGAATCCTAGGTGATTTCTGTTGCCAGGATTATAAGGAAGTAAATTCTACTACTTTGCTGTTCATGTGAAGTAACTTGTACAAAAGTGGCATGCTGCAGAAGTGACAAAATAGCTCTGATTTGCATTATTTAATGAACACATTCTTGAACATTTCCTTTTTTGAAAAATTTTAAAGTGGAGTCTAAAGTGAAGTTAATATTTTGCCACAAACCAAATTAATTTTTTCTAAACAAAATCTCTGGTAAGGAAGATATATTGATATTCCAGCACCGTTAGTTTATCACTATCACTATTTTAGAGCTACAGAATATTTCAATTTATTAGTAGTAGCATTTCCATTTATTATTGCAGTGTATTTGTTGAAGACAAAAAATTGCTATAGACTAGATTGCTGATTGTGGAATAATGAAGCAAGGATATAAAAAAATAGTTAGGGTACTAAATTGGTTTATTTTGCATTTCTGTGTAGTTCAATCCCATGTTTTATTGGAATTAAAGGGTATCTTACAAATGAATTTATAAAGCCAAGATATATAGTTTTCTCATGGATTTTGTCTATGTCGTATTATATGAGAATAAAACTCATTATCTGTTTTGTTTGTACAGTAATTATATTTCGTTGTCCTGTGCATTCCTTTTGCTCGCTCCATCTCATAATACGTGCTGTAAAAGCACACATAAATAAATAGGATAAACAAATTAAGCTGTTTAAATAAATTAATTTACTCTGCAGCTCTGTATTCAAATCTTATGTGCTCACTGGATTTCATTTTAATGAAACCCTTCTAAGAACAATACATTGTATGCCAAACAGTGAAATTATATATTAAATGAATGATTAAATATACCGTGTTCCAATTTATATCAAATCTGTACACTGTGCATGCTTAAATCCTCCTAAATCTAAAGAAATAAATCTTCTACATTCTGAAAACATCTGCATTATAATCCTCCTCTTGAATACCCGGTTCATGGACATATAAACACAATCAAAGTCATAATAAGCCTAGAGCTATGATGAAGTTAAGCTATCCTCATCAATGTTTTTGACTTAAAAACATAAGGCTATTAAAGTGAAATCCACTTAAATGTCTTGAAACATTGCTCTCAAAAATCTCCTTCCACTCCATCAATATGCCCATTGAATCCCTTTGCAATCAGAATCTCAAGTTCAGTAGATTTTTTTTTTTATGAAACTTACCTGGAACAAATCTGTTGATTACTGTAGATGAGCATGTTGCAAAATTTCTTAGGAATGCATTCAGAGAAATAAATACTTATCTTGTGACTGTGCATAATAAAATAATGACTGCTCCAAAAGAACTTTGCTGTGTGAGTAATGTACTACTCTTTTCAAGAAAATGTTATGCTTTTACAACAGCAAGTTTTCTTTTGTGTTACTAAACACATACTAATTGTATTAATTCATTACCAAAACCTTTCAGTGAGTTGAATGTGTGCAGTTGTTTGTTGATTGGTGGTTTGGACTCATTGTTTTTTTCATTATAAAGTCAGGTTTTCAATTATCAAAAAGAGAAAAACAAGCAAAAAAATGCTAGTTTAACATTTTCAATCCTTCCAACAGATTTCCTCCATAGGATTTTTTAAATATTTATTACTATTTGTCTAAACCAGCCTCATTCTCACATATTTTAGCAATGAGTCTTGAGAACTTTTAGCAGTAAAAAGGAAAGTGCAGGGAAGGATAGAGAATTTTCTAGAAAGAACTATTCTGCACTCAGCTCCCTTTGGCAATTGTTTCTGTTGAACTTCTGGGTAAATATCAGATATATCTATCTGCTACATACTAACAATTCTCATCTAACAAATGTGCAATTCAAACCATCACAGTCCTTACACTCTGGTTTTCAAAACCAAGGAACGTCTTGAAGTGCATCATAGCTCCTCTTGGCTACCCTGCCAGGCCTTTCCCTGGACAGAAAAATGTGAAGGGTGGTTTTCCCCATTTTGAAGTGATATGGCCACATTCATCCCAAAAATGTGATTCATTCCAAGTTTGTGTTCCATGGTAAAAGTAGACATTTGGACTTACATGAGTCATGTTACTGGTATAGGTTTATATATAAAGAAGCTACATTGTCTTTATGATCCTTAACAGTTCCATAAGATCTCATTGCTCAAGAAGCATCTTTGAAATTAAAATGTGGAGTAAAAGTCAACATGAGATAAAACAACAGGGCCTGGTTAATATTTATTTACAGAAATACATAATTCCTCATCCCATAAGGCTAATGTCTGTAAGCCAAAATGTGTATTTCCAATTCAACAGCATGATGATACAAGTGAGGAAAATAAGAATGAAAAACAAAAGCAGAACAAACCTCTTATTTTCAAAGTAGTCCAGAAGGCAGTTAAAAGTCTAATAGGATGAGCGGTGCTCACACTGCATACTGAAATGTAAGGTCTAGTGTCCTAAAGTTGCCAAGTTTCCTTTGAGAATGCTCTGCAAATCCTGGAAACCTCAACAGGCAGATGAATTGGTTGTAATTTAGGAGGGAGATTCAGTTTAGGGAAGTGATGTTTGGAAGCAGAGACTTGGTTTAACATTGCCATTCTTTCACAATGACTTTTTGTGTGGTCTAGGAACGTGTTCCAGACAGCCCTTCTCCTGCTCCTTCCCTTGAAGAGGGCCGAAGACCTGGCAGCCATCCATCCTCTCATCGAAGCAGCAGTGTGTCCAGCTCTCCTGCACGGACCGAGAGCTCTTCAGACAGAATCCGTAGGTCCCATTCTTCTCCTTCTCACCACTTTAAATTTGATTAGGTGCAGCTTGTTTATCTAATCAAAATGCCCTCGTCTTAAATAGATCTCATATGTATCATGTTCAGAAGTTCAGCTGCAATAACTATCTCCCAACATTATGCTCCCCAGTTTACAGTATCATAATATCTGATGCTACATTAACAGGTACTGATATAAACTGCCATCATGTCATATTAAACATAAAGATATGAGCAATGAAATACAGAATTGCAGGCGGGAAGCAATTTGCTAGATTAGTTTTAGAACTGAACATATAGTGTAAACATTTTTAAAAGAAATTGAATTTTATTTAATCTGGTTACTCTGTTTTGATTTCTAAATTGAATCTGACTTCATAAGCAATATTTTACATGGTAGAATTGCTTGGTAAAGAGAAGAATTGGGTTAAATAAATTAAAAATGTGCATACTTTATACATTTTTTAAATACAAAATTTTGTAATGGTGAGAAATATAATAGAAATATTATCACCTCATAGCTCACACGGGACAGAGTGAAATTAAACCGTGGTGTGCCAGAGTGATGCCGTTTTTATCAAGGTTCCATATACAGGATGTAAATTACATGGCAAAGACTCTGAATTCTGTGGTATTCCAGTGCAGTAATGGAAATTAATGTTTTAAATGCATACTGTTTTACAGATATGTACTTAAATTCATATTACACTTGTCCATTCCCTTTAATACTGCTCGGTTGCGGGTTTTCGTGCTTTTAAATCATCTTTCCACAGTGGAATTTGTCAGTAGAAACTGGAGGATTTGGCATACACATAGAAGGCCATGAAATAGCTGTATGAAATAGGGGGCCATATTGATTAGATGCAACACGTGTCCTTTAGGCTGCTTCTTTTCAGGTTCTCTGCCGACTCAGGAAGCTGACTCTTCACTGACCTTCAGATGAGAGCTCTTTCGTTAGTGTGTGATGAAAAATGACTTACCAAAGAAAAGAAATGAGGCCTGACTATGACAATCTGAAAATTCTGTTTTCTTATCACTTGGACAATTCGGAGTGCAGATTAAATTGGCATCCCATATACTGTGACCTATCTATTTCCCCAGGCTTGACCCACAAGCCTTTCATTATATTTTCTTTCCATTGTCCAGTTGAGCAGGGGGAGTGATAGAGTATCTTTGGTGGGCACGTGGTGTCCAGCCAGGATCAACCCACTGCAGACTTCGTAAGCGAAGGTCTCAAAAAACCCCTCACAAATGTGGATGTTTAATTTTTTCTTAATTGATTGAATAGTATATTTGTTTACAACTAATGAAGGCCTTTTCTATTGTTCTCTGAAAAAAAAACCCATCAAAACCACACACCCCAAAAATCTAAATTGAGACATATCCATTGCTTTTGCTAAGGAATGACATTTTTTAACAAAAAAAGAAATTGTACTGTTCAGCTTACTCTACAGAGAGGAGTGAGACCTTTGCACATTTTTTTCTTCCATGTGAACATAACAGAGTTCCTTAAGTAGTGAATCACTTCAGTAACTTGTTTATTTATAAGATAATTTTTTTCTGTCCAATCTGATTTGTTAACATTGCACCTGATTCTTAAGTACATCTTTTGTGGTGCTAGCCAGAATAAGATGACTACTACAGGAATATGGGTTCCATATTAAAAACAAACCAACCAACTTTACTAAAAATGGCATAAACCTTTTGGAAATACAATTTTTCAGCATAGAAATATAAACTAGCTAATATGAGATTCTGAGGTGTGTTTGAGACTCATGAAGGTCTCTTCGAAAACTGTTGGACAGAGCTTTTCAACCTGTCTGATGAGCAAATAAGCAATTCTACTGTTGCACAGTATATATGGAAAAACATTGTATATCATCTGAAAGGCCACAATGTTTCATTTAACGAATTTTTTAGGGGCTGCATATTGGGAATGCTGGTACTCAAGAGTTCTTGTACAACTAACTAAAAAGAAAATAGATCAGTAAGTTATGTTATGTAGAACCTTTAATGCTTTTCTTGTTTGCTTTGTTTTGCATTTCAATTCTTGTTAAATAAGCAAGAACATATTTGCAAATCTCCAACTTTATCCAAAGTTACTGAACTTTCTTTTAAAATTAATTGCTTTAAAGTAGAAGTAACAGGAATAAACTTTCCCTCTATGTGGATCCTGATGGCACTAATTAAGTAACTTTGTGATTTTTAGAATTCTTGCATAATTAAGAAGAACACTATGTAAAGTAAGTAAAAAAGTATACTGTTAATATGACAGCTGATTTCTTTCTGCCTGCACTTGTGTCTAGCAGCGGTCCATCAGAACGGGCTATCTATGAACCAAATGCTGATGGGTTTGTCACCTAATGTCCTGCCTGGACCTAAGGAGGGTGATCTGGCTGGTCATGATGTGGGACATGAGACAAAAAGAATACACATTGAGAAAGGTAATATGAATATTATGATTCTACTGCTTCAGTGTAAAACAGATGTTGTATTGGTCGCTAAATATTGTTATAATTGTGATTTTTAATTTTTTAATTGGGATTTTTGTTTTGTTGATTTATTTTTTTTTCAGTTTCACAAATTAAATTGTAACAGGATGATAGCTTTCATTATTCTTCTACTTTATAATCTCCAAGATTAATAAATCATAGATATATCTGAGGGAGAGATTTCATAAATATTTCAAAGTAGGATGAGTGAAAAACTGTTTTACATTATTATTGTGACTCTGACCCTTCTGCAACACTGTTTAGGTGTTAAGTTTCTGTCTCCGTCCAGTTGACTTTAATGACCTACTTCCCAGAGGGACTGAGCACCGTGAAAATTAGTCCATGTGTGCAAAAAAGAAAAAGGCTAATACCAAGCCATTAAATTAGGGAATTGCATAAAATGAGGCTGGTATACATTATATAATGGGATTTAAATTTAATTGAGTATATGACCAAAGTGTTTGATCTAGGTGAATAGTCCACATGCACTTACGCTGATTATGACACCATTTCATCTCGGCTGGTATTCAAAGTCAAGTTCCTCTTCAGGGGTCTTACAGGGGATTTTGGTAGGATGGTGGTGGAATTTTGAAAGGTGCATTTATGTTTTATTTGCTTAATATATGTGAATTTTAAGTCTTCTAGACTGTAAACATTTTGTTTAAAGAGAAGCTGAAAATACAATGCATGCTTTGAAAAAAAATACTCTTTAAGCTTATCAGAAAAATCAGTTCTTTGAGCACAATGTGAGAAAAAGTAAAAGATGTAATAACCAGACATTGAAACAGAGCTTGGAGAAACTGCTGTAGTTATGAAGATTTCAGAGTAAGACATTTTGTGACATATTTTAATAGCTATAAGATGATGCCTCCTCTGTCTTGTGTTTGAACACTGAGATATGAAAAGAATTAAAACCTGGACAATTCTATTCAGGACAGGTGGTGTTTTTAATAAGATTACCAGAAAAATTAATGGAAACAACATTTCTTTTATATAAACCATTTTGCTTGGTTCATTGCACACACAACCTGTTTTTGCTTACACTATGCCCTCACTCAGCCTCTGCAAATTGTATCCCTGCTGTGAAGTATGATGTGATCAAATATGTTTGTTTTGAATTTCCATAAATGATTTTATTTCAGCCTTTGAAGTTATTTATTTCAGTGTAATCTGACTGGTAAATTCTGCAAACAGAAGTAGATATTAAGAATTGCAACTACTTTTGCATGTCATTCAGTTTTTTTAAAGGTTTTTTTTTAAATTTTTTACTATGAGATCCCAAATGTATTTTGCCAGTTTTTGCAAGATCTGTTCTCAGTAAAACTGCTGAGAATTATCTTTTTTTCTCAGTCCTTGTTTAGGTCAAACATCCTTTTTTTTTTTTTTTTTTGTTCTTTTTCCCCCACACTCTGTTCCAGCCTACTGAATTAATGGTAAATATTCATGGGCTATCTAGATTGATAGGGGTTACTAAATTAAAAATTGTTTTCTGTCATGACTACATTTATCATGTCTCTCATATCAATCTTGTAACTTTAGTACTAATCTAATCTGTATTAAAACAAGTGATTTGACTTACAGATATTTGTGGAGATAGTAATTATCTACTTTTGTCAGTGCGAGCTTGCAATCAGATTTCTAAACTGTTTTACCCTGCAAATCAGTCAGACTGCGACCATATTTAAATATTCAAACACACACATGTAGGTGGCACTTTTACTGTTGAAATCCCATCACCTTCATCAGCTGAATCAAAAGAAAAAGAAAGAAAGAAAGAAAGAAAGAAAGAAAGAAAGAAAGAAAGAAAGAAAGAAAGAAAGAAAGAAAGAAAGAAAGAAAGAAAGAAAGAAAGAAAGAGAAAGAGAGGAAGGATATCAGAAGTTCTAAATAAGTATCATGAAGCATTTAAAAATTAATGTGTTTTCTTCTAAGCCACTTTTGTTGGCAGATATCTACCAGCTGCAACTAAAATGGCTTTTACTTGCACCTGGCAGAACCTAGGAAATCCTGACTAGTAAAGAAGGCCCCGTCTTTTCTCTACCTGTCTCCTCGTCCATGAAAAAAATGAAAAGATGAAAAATCTCTGAAGTGATCTGAGATCAGGGAAAATTTATTTACAGTCAACAGATAATTTAAAGGGGGAACAAAGTTATAATAGAGGCAACTGATCAACATACCAAATTCTGAATGTCAGAGGGGCTAATCATTTGTTTGACCTGATCTCTGAGCTGGATATAGGAGAGAAAATGCCATTTACCTGTTAGAAACATAGTACAAAGGAGTTAATTTACCCAGTCCATAGGACATGGTGTAAGACACTTAGAAACAGTTCACTGGCATTGGCAAACTGAATAAGTCTTTCAAAGATCATATATATTTCTATTCAAAATTCAGGAAGAATTATTATTAATGACAAAAATGAATTTATTTTATTGGAGTGGTTTAAGCTACCAGTAAAGCTCCTGTGCAGTTTTGTTTGGTTTTTTGCTTTTATTTGTCTTTAGACTCTCTTCAAAATCTGTTTTCAGGTTCTGGTATGCAGAGTTCTGAGTGACCTTACCTTCCATGGAGTCAGGTTGTTATTATGACATCAACAATCAAATTAGATTCTATGGATCTGTCTGTTAAAACCAGAAAGTTTACATCAGGCTCTGGGTCATTATTTGTTGCAGGGAAACTGGAAGATTTTCTGTTGTCAATGACCATATGTGAAACATGAGTGTTGGGGACATTTTCCAGCTGCTTAATCCAGGTGTGCAGCTTGGCTGCATCCTAGCTTCATGTGGTGTCAAGGTCCAATGTACACATCTGAAGTTCCACTCATTCCCTGAGTTCCATAAGCAGAAAACTTAGGTTTGCTAAGGTTATGTTGTGGTCCAGCCAGGTTCCTATTCTGCGCTAGGGAGGACTGCAGGAGATACTGCAGAGCATTTCTACCTCACAGTTCATGCATAACTCAAGATGTCATTATCTGTATGACAGGAGGTCTATTACCCTAGATTTCCAAGGGTTTTTTGCTTATTAAAAGGTGGCAGCTTTTCCAATTTTACTGAAAGCAGGCTGTAGAACTGCAAGTGGTCCTGGGAAGTAAGAGGCAAGTTCAAGTCCACAATGTTAGTTCAAGTGCTTGACAGCCAAAACCAAAGTGTGTAATTTTGTAATCTGTAATTATGGATTATTTGATGATGCACTTTTGGTTTTATTAGGTCAGATTTAACAAGAAGAGCTCATGTGAAGTATCAGAGTCATATTAGAAAAGATCCATTCAGTTTTCTATGTTAAGACTTAAAGTCTTTTCAGGTAAAGTTAAGTTTCTGTGACACAAAGAGTTTGCACTAGATAGTCCCTCAGTTTGTTGAGGTATATTTTGTCACTTATACTGCTCAGCTTACATATGATGTTCTGCAGACCTCCCACTCTGAAGCTGTGCGAAACATATTTTTGGTGGTTTTTATGGAGCTGAAAACTCATTCAGCTCTTCAGTAATGTAATCTGTTAAGTGTGGATATAGCTTAGGAAAGAGGAACTAGTGGAGAACATAAAGACCAGACTCCTGAATCATGATCCTCTTTTGCTCATTGATCTGAAGTGTTTCAAAAAAAGAGGGTTCAAAATAACCAATTGTAGTGTGTTCGGTTTAACCGGGCAGAAACACCAATTTAGTGTAATGCTTTGGTCCAAAATACTCATTACCGTTTACCTTCTGTGAGATAAGAATTAGGAGAAACGTAAAGCAGGCACAAAACTTGAAAGAATATAAAGAAGTTTATTAATAGACCTAATATAAGGAAAAAGGAAAGAAAAACAAATAAAATCATACCACAAGTTCAGAACACTTCTCCTCCCCCACCTTTCTCCCTTCTCCCGCTGACAATGTAAAAAGACAAGCCTTGAGATGTTCAGTCTGTTTACCACTTCCGTAATAGCCTTGTTCAGTTCATTTAGGAAGAGGAGTCTCTCTTGTCCATGCTATGAAAACATTTTCACAATGAGCCAGCCACCTGGGTGGGTTCTCTGCTCACATCATGTGAGAGTCCCCCTCCCACGACTTACTGCTTTTCCCACAACTGCTTTCGAGGGTCCACTCCTGAATTACTGGGGTAAAATTTTAACGTTGAGCCATTCAGAAATAAAAGTTCTCTTCACCCATCTCTGGGACCATTTCATCTCTAAGAATAGAGGTCCTTCTCCTTCCCTGGGAGCAAAGGGTCCTCCTCATCTTCATCTCTAGGGCTGTCTCTGGGAGCATCTCTAGGAACTGAGGTCTTCTCCTTTCCATTTGGAACAAGAGTCCTCATCACTTCCATCTCTCCCTGTTCAAACTTCTCATTAAATTACAGCTGTGTCAGCATCTGCCTATCTCAGCGCAGGTGCTTTTGCTCACAAGTACAAGTTGAACGCTCCACCCCCCATACCTTCATGAAATTACAATGGATACTCTGATATATCATAGCTTCACAACAGAATTTCAGCTTTAAGCATCTCCTCTCTCTCTTCCCTCAGGTTTTCATCTCTTCACAGCAGTAAAAGGGTTAATCTCACCTAGGCCTTGCAGCTGGAATGTCGCTTATCGCTGTTGGTCACATGATCTGTGCCCGACAGCAGTGCAGCTTCAGCTGAATCTCGGCCGCACTGGAGAGGGGGAGCCGAGCGGCTCCAGCTGCACAGAGCAGGGTTGGGGGGTGGGGGGGGGGGGTCCGCAGGTGGAACAGGTCCATTGGCTCCAGGATGGCCAGGTGGCCTGAGCCAGGCCCGCTGGGCCCCATACGGGGCCCCGCAGCCACCTGTCCCAGCACTGGAAACGAGACAGAGCTCTGCCCAGGGTTTGTCTATTCTTAAATGTGGATCACAGAGGCGGTCACAATTTTAAGTAGCTTAAAAAGTTGTCCATATTCAAACTGGCCAGCTGATAGGTTCTGTCAGGTCATAGAGGAGCTGTAAGCACCCCTTTGCAAGAACATCACTTCCGGGACTATGCCTTGCTAACTTATGACACCAATGGCGTGAAAGTCCAACACACGCTCCTTGGAGATGTGGAGTCTAATGCCTCTAGGCAAAAGAGAGAATTGAACCTGTGACACATCCTGAGCAGTATCCTTAATCACTGTGCTTTTTGCAAAAGAGGGAAGTATATTTTAACATCATCCCATTACCCTTACAACCTGGACTCAGGTTGTATTGGGTTTGCAAGGTGTAATTTGTAGCTCGGTCCTACTGGCAGTGTTTGTCTACTTACTAGCTCCAGGGAGCTGCATATGAATTTTTGGGGTGATGTTGGAGGCAGTGGCTGTGTGTAGCACTCCCTAACTGGTACCTGCCTAACAATACCTACTCTGTACTCTATAAAGGAATATAAGACCCCTCTCACTTCAGCTCAAGATTCCCTTATGGGGGACAGCCACTGAAAAGTTAGTTGCTTTAACACCAAATTTAGATGCTTAAGTGTTTTATTGGATCTGGCCTTAGGGCATCAGATTAGAATTTTCTGTCTCCATCAATTTATATTTTTTTTAGATCGACACCAACAGCAAATGAAGCCTGAATGTCATGCTTACATTTTAAATTGAATATGTTATTTGAGGTGTTGTGGGAAGGACACTCTCTTGCTGAAAATATGCATGCTGTTTTCTATAGCAAAATATAAAATATTCACCATGTTCACAAAAGAAGTCAAAGTATTTCTTTCAGAAGAGCTTTACACTATGATATTAATGGAAATTCCACAAGTAATTTTCAGATAATCAACAATTACTGCTTCTTGACAGCAGCAATTAAGGTATAACTTTATCAAATACACATCTTGAAAAGTTCCAGATTTTTTCTTTCTCTTTATTTTAGGTACCCTTGTAGAGAGAAGATCAGTCTTAGACCTTTGGCTAATATTTTATAAAAGAGAATATTAAAATTTCAAAGTAACCTCAGTATAAAATGGAAAATAATTTAAATATTCTAGAGTTAGAATTGGATTTTCCTGTTAGCATTCATGCATCAAAAAGGGA
Organism: Coloeus monedula; assembly: GCF_965178545.1. NCBI lineage: Eukaryota > Metazoa > Chordata > Aves > Passeriformes > Corvidae > Coloeus > Coloeus monedula. The sequence continues at coordinate 66,874,933 of NC_138783.1, read as the reverse complement.
ACTAGTGGTAAGTATGTCATCCTGTATAGTTAGATGTTCATTTGGCATTATCAGCAGTAAATTCTCTTAAAATATGTGCACAATGTAAATATAACATGCTTATTCACCTTAACAAATATAAAAACACATATGAATATGTTTTTATAAATATGAAAGACTCAAAGGAAGTTTTAGGATCAACAAAATTCTCTTCTACCTGAAGAGAATCTTGCAAAGATTTTTTGCTACTCTAGCAAGTCAGCAAACAAATGATCCAGAACTTTGCTTAAATTCTGTTTCTGGTCTGTGTTATGGTTTTAGTTAGTTCTCTGAGAAAGCCCTCTTTTAAGGAGAGTACTTACCAGTTAACGTACAGAGAAATTTTCGTTCACAGTTCTGCTGCCCAGCTCCTTGTGTAAAAGTATTTTATCTGTTCATTTTTGTATGCATACATACACACAGAGATACTTATACAATACATTTATTTTACTGAATATTGCATTTTCATGTAACAAGAAGAATATTAATATACCTTGATGGGTTTCTATATGCCAATACATTTACAGTTAACACACTTTAAGTCTACATTCTCATTTCATATCTTAAATTTTATCTATTAAATCTTAATAGATTAGTTTTTAAAACCTTAATATACTGACTTTATGCTTTCTACATCACCTAGGACTTCTCAAACCCTTAAAAGATAGTAGTCAAATTTGTGACCTATGACAGATAATATACTAAGATCTGCTAAATTAAAGGTTTGATAAAGCCAGTATCACTAAGATAACCTTTCTACACTCTTGGTGTATCTTTTCACTCAGCCTGAGAGACTCAGAAATTATAAAAGTACATTAAAATTTATTACAGTTAATGGACTATAAAGGTGAAAAATAGAATTGGAAGTTTTTTTCTTAATGGGTTTTTTTTTGGTAAGTAGCTGGAAAACATCTATTTTTGTTACATGGAAAACATAGAAGCCTTATTGAACAGGATGCAAATAGTATGTGTAGGCAGGAAGGAGTGCAATGAAGTACATACTTCTGAAAGCTTTTTTTTTCAATGTACATGATTGAATAAAATTATTTCTATAGACTTTCATCAAGTCATCCTTCAATGGCATACTTCTGCAGACTTGTTTGCTGCTAGAGGCCTTTATTCTGCTGGAGTAGTAGTAGTTGTGACACACTTAATGAGAGATTGGCTGTGCAGTTTTCACTTGATGGTTATGTGCACACCACTTCCAAAGCATTCCCAGCTAACTAGGTTCAACACAGCCCGGTTGCACACATGCATACTGCCTGTTGCATATTTACAGTGACTCACATGAATCTTGGACATATCTTCCTGCACACTCACATAAGTCGATGCCCTGGCTTAATGGAAATTTATCTACTAGGCTTTGTTTGTACCACTTTATTCTTATGGTTACTGTTACAGAAAAGAGTGCTCACAGCAACATTTTAAGAATGTCTTCCACTTGAGACTAGTTGAAGGCGCTGCTTCAAAAGTGCTAATAACCTGCTGTGCAATTGGTTTTAAGTTTTATCTAAGTTCTTCAAAATACTCAAAAAAATCAGTTTTGAAAAGCCTTAACTGAGAATTGCAGTGTAGACATAGATATTATTTCCTTGTAAATAGTATGGTCAATTTTATATAAT
>NC_138783.1:66755793-66868293 GCF_965178545.1 Coloeus monedula | reverse complement strand
ATACTGAGTTTAAGAAGCAAGTAGTGTGGGCAGCCTTAATCCTTCACTCTCTTTGTATAGCTGTGTAAATGGCTGTGAGCGTGGCTGTGGGTGTAACATGGTGCTTAGTCCATCATTTTGGAAGGATTGAAGTCCAGTCCCTGGTGTACTGAATATTTTGGTGTCAATAGGTAATAAACAGTGGTTTGAATTTAAGACTCCAGATGCTTTGCAGGGTGCCCAGATAAGCAAGCAGTAGGTTCATGTTCATTCGATATTGCTTTGTTCTTGACAGAAAACCAATCAGGGAGTGGGTTTTATCATAAAGTTTTTCAGACTGGAGAAGCAATGTCTCCAAGGACACTTTGTTGTGGCCTTTCAGTGCTTATACAGAGAATAAAAGAAAAACAGAGAGAGACTTTTCACCAAGAGCTGTACCTACAGGACAGGAACAGTGGTTTTAAAGAGGTTTAAATTGGCCATAAGGAAGAAATTTCTTATTATGAGGATGGTGAGACACTGGAAGAGGTTATCCAGAGAAGTTGTGGATGCCTCATTCCTGGAAGTATTCAAGGCCAGGTTGGATGGGTCTTTGAGCAACCTGGTCTAGTGAAAGATGTTCCTGCCCTTGGCAGGGGTTGGAACTACATGATCTTTAAGGATCTCTCACAACCATTCTATGGTTCTGTGAGTTTCTGTTTAATCATTTAAAAGATGAACATAAGTATTTCTCTGCTAGAGAGTGATCAGGACTCCCAGAAATATTTATTCAGTGTCCAGGAAAGCTTCAGTTGCATTCCTGCCTGAAGTGTGGTGCTGCTATTCACAAAAAGGGTGGACTTAAGATCCAAATCTTTTATGCCTTTTACATCTTTTCTCAATTTACAGGATTTTCAGTCAAGGCACCCAATGTTAAGGACAGACTACCTAGCATCAGGTGGCAATTCCACTTTGGTGAACAATGACTGTGTTAAGTGAGTTTGAGTTTTGAGTACAGTCTCATTGTATAACCTATGTTCCTTCTGAGGAGTTACTTAAACTTTTTTTTTTGTGTCTAAGTAAGTAATAAAAAGCCACAGAGATATTCCAGAACCCAAGCCTGTCTTTTAGTGGGTCTTCAAACTTCCCATTTTAGAGCTATTTCTAAGAAAGTGTCTTGTAATTGCTAAACTAGTTACCTAAACAAACCTAATAAAAAATCTTTAAGACATCTTAACTGGGACCTAAACTGCACTTCACCAAGATTTAAGTGGTATACAGTGCTTTTTGAAGACCTCTACCTGAAAGTTAATATCATCATATGGAGCAGATTGTTATCATGCTTGCAGCTTGATAAAATTCCTTGGAAACCTAAAGGGATCGGGTTCTGTTGTGTATAACTAAGCTGACTTTTGCTAATTAAATTCCTAATCAATAATTCTTTATCACTGAATCCTGAGTCTAAGGCAGTTTTCCTAAAGCTTCCTTCAATCAAATGTATATAAAACAAAACAAATTTCTAATTAGATGCAGAATAAGATTAAAAGAGTATTTTGGACAAAAGGTAACATAGGTTTTTCTTTGATGTTCATTTAAGTAGTAATATCTCTTGATAACAGTTTGACCATACTTAAGGAATTTGATGCCTGTATCTTTGTTTTCTAAGAATTATGATGTCATTTAGGATCAAAGAAAAATAGAAATCTGATTCTTTTTTGAAGTTGCTGTAGTGCAATATCAATTCTGGCTTCTAATGATACTCAAGTACATAGTGAGATCTACTACTCTAATAACCCACATATAATATCCTTCCTAAGAACTACGTGACAAAAGGCATTTGTAATTATATTTACTTCTGAAAGATTATGGTTTATAGTTAAACCAAGAGAGGCATCCTGTCATTTTCAGAACCCGTTAAATGTGACAGAATCTATTTTTCTGCCAACTTGTGAAGACCAGGCAGAGAGCAAATTTGCTGTGGTCAGCTAAGTGTAACCACTGAGCAGGAAAGTGAATTTAATAATGCATTATTGTTCTTCACTGAAGGTGAACTGTTACAGTGCCTTTGTTATAGCAGACTTTGCCTCTGCTTAGGTTTCCAGATGCTGTGCAGATTACCTGATTAAAATCTCTAATGCATGATAAAATGTTCCATGTATGCTGTTATATTAACATAAATGCATCAGTTTTTGAGGACTGTGACACTAAAGCTAATTGGAAATATTTACTACTCCATTATATGATGCATATTTCAAATAAGGATTTATTATGTGTAGAACAAATGATAAGCAACTGGGATTCACAAGGCTTAGAGCTGCACTATAGTTTTGGTGGGGGTGGTTAAAATAATGAGAACAAATCTCAAGAGGCTTATGACAGCACCTCAGACTCCTAAGCTGATGTTGGATGTTGGTCTTGTGTTTTCATTTTTACTTCTCACAATAAGTCAACCAAAATTTCTCCTGGCCAAATTATGTTCTTGGCTGTATCCTGTCACCATTTAAGCCCATTCACCTCCTTATGTTTTATAGATTCCTCCTTCTTTTCTTTAAATTTTTCCTATTTTTGGTTATCCTATCAACTTCCAATTAAAATGTTAATTTGTTTGTCACCAACAAGCTGAATTCTCATATTTTTATTTAAAATTCCGTGATTTTGGAATATGTCAATGTTACGAAATTTTTTTTGAGGAAAGAAACACGCATTATATGTACAGACCTGGGGTTCAGCTTTCCAATCTGTCACTGTCACCCCTCTGTCAGTGTTTTTGTGACCTGTTCAAGTCACATCTTCATCTGTCGCATCCAATTCTGTACTAGTGAGAAATTTACTTAATCATTTTCTTAAAATTTGTGAGCTTCACATGGAGGGCATTAAGAGTAAACCATAGTTTTATATGCATACAAATGAACCATCAGCATAGCAGGAACTGTGTTCAGAAGAGGCTGTGTATTGGAATATAGGTATATGGGAACTAGGTTTTGGCAGAATGATACAAGAGATAATCCCAGAGCTCACACCTGTTGTACATTTAACTCAGGTGAAGCTGTAATGATTCATGCCAGCAAAAGCAAAGAACCATTGAATACAGTTCTGTATTACTTTGCATTTTACTTTTTTAAAGGGGCTACATGTATATATTAATGTATCTACATTCATAGTTACGTGTTGTGTTCAGGAGAGTCAGTGTTGAAGATTCCTTCATTGACTCTGGGAATAAGATTGCTATTACTTGCTTTTTGAAGTATATCTACATCTTGAAAAATCAAGTTGAGAATCAGAAGTGATAAGCAATGTCCCTCATGACAAGCGATCTTGTCTTCCACAGGGGGAGAGAGAGAGCTGGATCAGGGATTTCAAGTAATTATTTAAACTACAGTTGTAAACAGCAAACTTTATTGGAGAGAAGGAGAGGGAGGTTTTTCTTTCACCTTTGTCATATGTGTGAATAAAACAATCGGCCAAACAGAGCAGAGGCTCAGGAGACTGAAGGGAGGGCAGGTTAATAAAAGGAGCAATTGGATTAGAATTGGACTTTGGCAGGGAATGGTGGATGAGAAGCTGATAGATTTTGACTTGTTATTAAATCAAAAAGAGGAAATAGATAATTTCATAGTGGAATCAGCTTTTCTTTCTGTATAGTCTTTTATCCATTTTTCTTTTTAACAGAGTATTTGTAAAATGGATTTTATTTCTAATAAAGGACTGGGCAACTTTAAAGGATTTAGAGGAGAAAAGAACTGTCTGATAATTGTTAAACTGGGAGGTCTAATTACCTCCACAGTTAATTAAAACTCTTTAACTGCCCTCTTGGTGTGACAATGATACTTTCTCCTTTCTAAATGAAAGTGTAAAGGTTAAACAAAGCGGCAATCTAGCAAACAGCCTACTAGAATTTGTAATCTGACCCTGAGATCTACTGTTTACTTTGCAAAAATTACAGTCCTGGAGTGTAAAACAGGTGCAGAACACTTGATACTGTTGCCCACTGTTATACAAATGACTTGCTTTTTACTAGGCACCTAGAATTTCCTGCATTTCCTGAAAAACTCCAGACGCCCTAGATTAACAAAGTGGAAAAACTCAGTCTGTTTCTTGACCATGACCTTGGCAGTCAGACAAAAGGAGATTGGCAATGTAATGTATTTGTTGTACACAGAAAGAAAGGCTCACCACTGGAGACCTCCAGATAGAGCTAAAATGTCTCAAACAATCGTTAAAGTTATCACCAGCAGTAGCAGCATTTCAGCTCTTCATAACCTAGGAAAAGTAGATATTTATTTTGCCAAAGCTACATTATATTTGAACTTCTTTTCCTTTTCTTTCTCTCCCTTTTTCTTTCTTTTCTTTCTTTCTTTCTCTTTCTTTCTTTCTTTCATTCTTTCTTTCTTTCTCTCTTTCTCTCTCTCTTTCTCTCTTTCTTTCTTTCTTTCTTTCTTTCTTTCTTTCTTTCTTTCTTTCTTTCTTTCTTTCTTTCTTTCTTTCTTTCTTTCTTTCTTTCTTTCTTTCTTTCTTTCTTTCTTTCTTTCTTTCTCTCTTTCTTTCTTTCTCTCTCTCTCTCTTTCTTTTTTCCCCCCCCAGAAAATGAGTGCTGTATTCTAAGTCGTTTTGCAAATAACATGGGACTAATCTTTTCCCACATTTTTTTCAACTGAACATATTTTTAACCAGTTCAACACTCAGAAAATTACTACTGAACTAATGGGCAATGCCTCTGAGCACAGAAAAGTTCTGAATGCACTGCAGGAGCTCACAGGATATGCCTTGTGATAGAAGGGTATATATTATTGATCATCTTAGTAGGAGATACCTATGGAAGTGAGCATATATGAAATCTAACCAATCACATCTTGGGTCACGTTAAGGACACATATATGGAATTAGAAATTCAGCTGGCCAATGTAGTTGATAATTTTTTTTCTCAACAAGCATGAGTCAAACTTCCTGCAACCAATGACTTATATCAAGAGCAAAGATTTAGTACTGTTCAAATGGAGGAATTTTTAAAAAAATAAACTTGTATAGCAAAGGCTTATTTCAAGAGGTTATCTTAGAGTGTTGTTCTGGTCAAAGCCAGCCTCCCACGTACCTCTTCTATGCTAAGAATTTTTAGGAAAATATTTAGTTCTACACTGTAAGTTTAGCCCTATCTGAATACTGAACTTAGATTATGCAGTTTTCTCCCCTGTATCTAGAGTGTCTGCCTTCTAGTTTTTGTGACATGAGGATCTGCATCTGGCACCTTTTTATCTGTGATTAATAAAAATGGGGGTTTTAAACTTTGTTCAACAAAGAGGTACTGAAATACAGACTTTTTCTGAGTGAAAACTTAAGTTTTCATCCGCGTGCATTCTTTGCAGTTCAAACAAAACACCTACATATGTTCAGTTTGCCACAGTCTGATTTGTGGGAGAGTGAAAGCATGTCCATTTTCCATTGTATGAACTCATAAAAATACAACTTCAATGACTTCTTAGCTGCATTTTCAAGGCACGTTTCTCCTTTGTTACATAGCAAAGCCTCAGTGTAACAGGCCATAAATTCTGCTAAATAAAAGAGATCTAGGGAGTGAGCTTAAGCACTGAATCCTTGATTGTCCAGACTGCTTAATTGTTAGCTTTTAGCCTGGCTGTATTTTGACTGCTACAATTAGCTCCCTCCACAACACATCTGCTCTAGAAAGTACTAGCACTAAATAATGTGAGCACAAGAAAATCTTACTTCACAGCATGGTCAGAGATCAAATTGCAGCCCTTTTGTTTAGCGTTACAACATCCAAACACAAGGGAATAATATTTGTTTCAGGAAAGGATACTGAGCCTTGACTTTATTAACAGAACATTTTATTTACAGCAAAATTATATCTATGATCCTGTCACCTTTACCTTGCAGTCCTGACTTTGCTTGCTTTCATTTAATATAAAAAATATTTAAGACCCGTATTGCAAATCTGCAGACTCCTTTTCTTTATACAACTTCTGATTTCAAGTCATTTGATTTCTTCCAAATAGAAGTTTTCTAACCATGTATTGTTGTACATTTACCAGACTTTCAGTGGATTCATTGCAAAACATTTGACTAGAGCTTGTTCATTCATTTCACCTTAAGAGTCCTGCCTCATTATACTTGCACATTAGCACTGCAGATATTCTCTTCTACCCAATTATTACCCATTAGAAAACCGTTGCTGAAGCCAGTCAATAGCTTTGCCACCCAAACTTAGACTAAAAATAGAATCACAGAATCATGGAATTACAGAGTGGCTTGGGTTAGAAGAGACCTTAAAGATACCTGGTTCCTCCTGCCCTGCTGTGGGCTGGGACACCTTTCATAGACCACATTGCTCAGTGCCCTATTCAGCCTGGCCTTGAAGCTAAGACGTGGAATTTGTGTTTTCACACTTTATCTTTGGCGAGTCCTTAGCCTGTTTTTATCCCCAGGCTGCACTTGATGCATTTCTGCAAATTGTCAGTCAGATTTTCAGCTATTGGCTGGGAGGGGGTGTATGAAAAATAAAGCAACATTAGCAGAGAAACTGAATAATTGAGTTCCTTGGTTACCTGTTTCTAAAGAGAAATCTGTTCTGAACTTATGTTCTGACATTTTCAGTAGAAATGTGGCACAGAACCCTTTCCTGTTGTTCTGTTAGACACACAGTTTAACTATTGTGACTTCTGAGGTGAAAGACTCAAGGTAACATATTAATAACTTATTATAAAAAACCAACGAATATAGGTAATTCTGTTGCTTGAAGTCAATATTAGTTTTGAACAATAATTGTGTTTGAATTTATTTGTAAAGATCAGTAAATTATTTCTACTTTATCTAATGGACATAAAAATAAGAAATATTTTCTAATTGGCCTATAAAATCTGTACATCTCAAAATTATTGGAAAGCTATAATCTACAGTGTCATAGTTGTAAAACTGAGACTACCTAATTTTTTTCTTTCCACTTTCACTACTACTCCATTTTTCCCTTTCCCATGGAATTATGGTACAAGTCTGTATTAGACCATCATCCCAATTGTTTATATGATAAACTCTAGCAGCACTGTCCTTGCTTCTAGGAGCTGAATAATGTCAGTGCTTCTTAGCACTGATTAAAATAATGTAACATTGTAAATAAGAAGATACAACTTGATCTCATATATTTAATGAGTATAAATAGGTGTGACTAAGAATGAAATTTATAGACAAAACGCCAAAGTATGATGAGCAGTATTTAATTGCAGATACCTAAAAATAAAAGAGGCACTTTTTGGGTTTGTCCTAGGCGTTTCCAGAGTGATTATAACATCACAGAATTCTGATACAACTTTTTGGGGGTTTGGGGTTTTTTTTAATTCTTTTCTGTTTTGGATTATTTAACATTAAGTTTTTATAATTAAAATCTTAACAAACGAATAAGAGGGTGTGTTCATTTATAACCAGTTTTATTAAATTTACTTTATTCGATTTAAAAGATAAATCTGGGTGGCTAATAAAATTTTCAGTTTAATTTGTTCACTAAGTAGTAACAGGTAGGAAACAATTATGTAAAATTTTAATTGGAATTTACAGAGGGAATGAGGATTTAGTCAAATTAACATTGAGTTAACCTAAAATGATTTTGATTATTTTTTTAATCTTAAAAGCATGCATTTTTAAAACATTGCTTTAAAAATCATAAGTATCTTAATTAATTTAAATGAAAAATTGATTGTAAAGAAACCACCAAACCTTTCAAGAACTGTTTTCAAAACAGCAACACAAAATCAAATCATTGTTTATGCTTTTGTTTCTTCCAATTTATTTACTCAGCTGAACACATTAACTGAATTAACAAACAATTTTGCCGCTGTTTCTTTCATTATCCTTCAGTGCAGAAACAAAAACATTTTGATGAGTTCAAAGTTACACACTTTTTCAATAGCAGTTTTTTTTGAAAATTGATATTTCAGCATGATCCTCTTTCCTAAGTTGTACATTGTTTTTACCCACAGCTACAATGCCAGATTAGTGTGTAGCATCGAATGTTGACTCTGCAGGAGCCTTGTTAGTATGAGTTCTTTCATTGTGCTTTGGACTGGGAATTGGAATTTAATTCTTCAGTGGGAGGAGAAAAGTGGAAGAAGAATTGGAATATTTACCATGTTGGAATCAGAAAGTTATGACGATAATTTTTTTTTGCCATTTTTCACAATGTGCTGAGCTCCTGTTACATTTACTGAATACTTAAATGAAGATAAAAATGAGCAAAAGCTTTTAAAGCAGATGATGCCAGTCATGGTGTTCTTTTGATTTGGTTTGCATTTTATGTGGTTTGTTCTTTCAGTTATTGTATGTTTAGCCAACCATCAGCCCCATCCTGAGAGTCAACAATAATAAAAATGTAAATCATCATCAAAAGCATGCCTTGCAGTGAGAGAACATTTCAAAGATTGTTTATCAGTTGTTCATTTTCTCCTGTCAGATGTTGAAATCTTTTACTTCCCATCATATTGCACAGAAATGCATTTTTACTGATAGTGTCTACTTGTAGCTAAGCTGTGAAAAAGTCAAAATTTCATTTTGTAAGAGCAGTTATCACACAGACTACTGCAGACCTAGGTTATTGGTCCTTATTTAGCAAGCTCACAGATAAGATGTCTAATTTCCTGGCCAACCTTTTTGTATGTGTGAGTGTGTATGTGTGTGTAAGAGTGTGTATGTATGTGTGTGGGCCGATTAAAATATATAAGATTCATAAAAAATACCCTATACTGATTTTTCACTTTCAGTATGCAGATAGAGAAATAATGTAAACACTGGCCATGAAGTCACTTTGAAAAAATAAGATTTTAATTATTAAATTAACTGTTAATATTATATTACAGTATTTTTAAGTGCTGCATGAATATTTAATTAGAAATATGAGATGTAGGGACTACCTGACTTAACACTGGATACAATGCAATACATCCTCAATCAAGTTCTTCTGCTGTTGATTTAAGTTTGAAAAATTCCCATATCTAAATTAGAGCTGTTCTGGAAAAAAATGGAGGGAAAAATATAAGTTAACCATTTTAATACAGAATTTTGTAGTAGAAAATGTTCACTAGAATAGAGGTTTGTCTACTATCTTTCCACAAATGGCTTCACTGGTATATTAAAAGAATACTTCTATTTTCAGTTAAAAGAAACCGGTACCAATTTTTTTCTTAATCTTAAAAGTACTAAAATACCAGAAGTATTTTGTACTAATCTTGTACTAATCACAGGTACAGTGAAGGAATGGTTAAAAAGACCTGTTAAATCTATCTGAGAAAAAAATCTTAAGTCACGAATAATTATTTAAAGAACTCTTTCTGTAGATGTTTTTTACATAACACACGAACAGCTTCTTAGTTGTCTTTAGTCGGGGTATGTTTTTTTTCTTTTCCACTTAGTTTATAGCTCATACTTGTGAAAGAAATGTAGCCACTCTAATGTAGTTGTTAGAAATGTAGGAGAATGACTTATTAGTGGAACTGTAGAACACGGAGTGCTAGGTTTGATTCCAGCTTTTTTTTTTTTTCCTGGAAGCAGAATTATCAAAACAGAATTTCAAAGAAAAATTGCAGGTCTATTTAATAGCATCTACTTCCATCACGTACTTTTCTGCTCACTACAGTGTACACAGAAGAGAAAGTATATTCTATCATGCACCTCGGATACATGCTATAATTTCAGCTGCAGTTGAAGCTAACACAAGTGGAAAAATAACTTTGTGAATGGTTTTCTCTGCAAGTCCTAAAATTTTCCTTAAATCTATACTCCCTTCTTAACACAGGAAAATGAAACCTTGATCACTGTTAATACTAAACTCATTTAATAATACAAATAAGGATCCATAAATATAATAATGACTACAGTTATTAAATGTCAGTTAAAAAATATAGGTAGCTACTATATTGCCAGGACAGACAAAAACAGATATATTCATACCTGCTTTCCAAGACCTTTTTCCCCGAATCTACATTCTAGCATTTTCTTTTTATGCTTCAATGAGTTGCTTTTCATAATTAAACAACTATCTCTAGAGCACTTCTTTATATGTTTATTAAAGATTGTCTAACTCGTTTCCTGTTGACATAAAATTGTTTGAGTGGCAAAGGAACTTTTATAAATAACTGACATCCAAGAACATGAAGGGGACTGTTTAAGTGGGTTGTTTGCTCATGTACTTCCATAAGGAATTTTTAAACTGTAATCTTTACTTGAATTCGAATGCTATTGTGCAGTGCTTTAATTCCTTTAAGAATAACATTCATTTTAGTGCATTTTAAACGTCTGAACTCTGTAAGCATTATCTATACCCATGAACATCTGTCAAAAATGGTTTAATTCCAATAATATTGCAAAAATTAAAGTTCAGTTGGTGATTGGTCTATTGTTTAGCCAGTATCAATTTTTTAAGGTCTGAACTTAACCATTGCTGTCATTCAGTTTGTCTCTCTCTTTTCTCATTTTCTTTTTGGGAAGGAGAATTTAAAAAAAACCCCAGAAAACAAAAAAACAAACAAAAGAAACCACCCCACAATTCAACAGTATTGTTTAATTCCCTGAAAAAATGGTCAAAGCCCTCTACACAACACTAAATATAAAATGAGAGCTAGGAGTTGTATGAATTCCATATATACTCTTTCAAACTTGAATATCTTAGTTATTAACTAATTCCAATTTCAGCTTTGGTGAGCTCGTTTTAAAACAGTAGCCTTTATCTCGTTATGTGAATTCAATAGCTGTTGTCAGGTCTATTAAACAGAGTATTATTTTATTTACCCCACAGCTGATAACAGAGTCACACAAGTTCCCTCCAGACTGGTCTTCCTGTAAGTTACAGCTATGATGTCTCCAAAGGGATAAAACAAGTCATATTCTCTACTTCTCAACTTATTTTCATCATTACATTCTTATGCTATAATAAATCACATAAAATATTTTGTGTAGCTACAGGGCTCAAGGAGTATCTTCTGTGCTTGATATTTATTTCAGCTCCAGAAATATAAATATGTATGAATCTTGCTGAATGAGGATCTGTGTTGTACACTAGTACAACAGTGGTTAGACATGTTTAGAGTTTAAGAAATGTAGTTAAATAACCCAAATCTAATTGTGCTACATGCATTGACTCAAACATGCATAGGTTTTATATGAAATGCAGCATCCAGAACACTGTTGCTCAGTAAGCTGTGAAAGGGAAGTGAACATCCTGAAAGCCTGACCTCACCATATGACATGGGAGAGGGAAAAATACTCATCTTCTTAAGCAATTAGAGAGCCCTTTGCAGGACAACCCTTGACTACTACAGCCAGTTTGTAGCCCATACCTAACCAGGTGGTGGATTATGCTGCTTGAGAAATATTCTCTAGTGAATAGTAGGACTGATTCTGTTCTCATTGATTTCACAGTTTCCTCAATCCAGAACAGAGTACCCTTGGTTTTCCTTTAATTTCTATCCAATTTCTTCTTCTTATCTTTTTTTCCTTCTTCTAGGGAAAAAGAGATTAAAAGGAAAGAGTTCTGAAGTAAATAGTTATTGAAAACTAGGATTAAATTTAGAGGAAGATGCTCAGCACCCACACAACAGCTCTGTCTTACCAAAGACTTATGATGACAGGTTTGGAGATCTTGGAAAAACACATCTTGGGAAGCAGCCATATTTTGGCAAAATATCTATGCATCTGGTTACTTGACTTCTAGATTGGCTGTATGCTTCTGTTGTTCTCTTTCTTACCTTGATGTAAGGATGTGATGCGATACCGTGCTCCTTCAGACTCTCCACCTTTCGAACTAGCAGTGAAGCAGCATCTGTATCAGTTCAGTTCAGTTCAGTCTAAACATTCAGGGTTACATAAAAAGTGGGTGGAGCACAAAACAGACTTCTGCAAGCTGGTGTATGCCTTCAAACCTAATCTTCTAAGGTATTGTCCCATTTGGTTTTCCCCGTGAAATTAGCTTGTAGGTTTTGAAAAATGTTTCATGACTTTTGGCTGCAAAAATAGGCCTCTGCATAGTGGGTAATCTTGTGTGATGTGAGGGAGCTTTGCAGACCTGCTCTGTTTCTTCAGGATGACGTGGTTTATTGCCGAATTAGACTATAGACAGAGCATAGTGGAATGGCTAGAGAAACAGAATATTGAAAGGACAGGAGGACATGGACAGAAATTGAAATACAGGAAAGCACACTGGAACATACAAGAAGACTTTTTAACTCTGAGGATGTTGAAGGTAATGGAGACTCTCCAAAGAGCTATTTAAAACCCAACTGGACAGTCATGAATTGGGCTTGGCTAGGTGGTCTTCAGAGGTTCCTTCCAACCCCCAAGTTCCTTCAAGTACCCTATGATCCTGTAAAATGGTGAGGAAATGTTATCAGTAATTAATGGAAGAAAACACAGTAAAGATTTTCCTCTGCTGTTTTTCAGCTATAACATGACCCGAAGAGAAGCAGTGAATAAATGACATGCTTGCTTCATTTTATTGTGATCTTGTGAGAGAAGAAAAATACAACCACTAATCTGAGAATACATTATTTCCATATTTCCAAACATTCTGGAGTTATTTCTCTTACTTGGGGATCCATAAGCTTTGCTCTTTGTTCAAGTATGGGAATCAAAGAATTCCTTTTACATAGCACTGGTAATGCAGACCATTTCTATTTTGAAAAGCTTTTTGTACAAGACTTTTCTATTACCATTACTTATTATTTTTAAAATAAAATCCCCTAAAGAAAGGTCCACCTAGAAAATTAGTTGGTTATATAGCTATCCTGGCAACCTTTTATATCTAGTTAGCAGTAAATAGCTTTTTAGAACCCTTAGTCTTTTAAGTTTGGTTAATAGAATGTCAAGTTTTTACACACAGCTGATTTTTACTAAAGCTGCAGAGTGTTTAAAAAGTTTGAAAATCTCAGAAAGCTCTCAAATGGAAGGGTTGTCTTTAGTAGTGCTTCATAAACTTGAATGCTTTTGAGTGTAAGTCAATATCTTCTCAAAGTAACATGAGCCTTAAGCATTCAAGTCTATTAAAACTTTATCAATAAAACTAACTGGAGGCTGAAAAATTATAATTACCATTAATTTGAATAAGTACATTTAGTTTAGCTGTTCACATATGTCAGAAATCATAACTGCATTGCAATCAGTGTACATATCAAAATCAGTGTACATATCAAAACCTCTTGCAATATTTGTCTTGTTATAAATTGGCAAACAGCTTTCAGAGTTTGTAATGAAACATTTTTGACATGATTTCTGACAGAGTTGTGTAATTTTAGACTAGTAAGCATAAATGTGGGAAAGTGTTTGGGCTTTTTTTCTGACAAGTCAGGCCTTGGGTGGCTCTCATGAATCATCTTTCAGATGATGACTTATTTACCAGCTGAACAGGAGTTATGTGTCATGTAAATAATACAGAAATAACAAGTCTGGAAAATCTAAACTCCCATTTTACCTGCATTAAAACCAATTATTTTTCTGTCTGCTTGTAATTTTTTTGGACCATGTTATTTTCAGATCTGAGGTGTTTTTCCAGCCCTTCACATCTGAACAGACCATATCAGAAGTGATCTTTGAAAAGCACAACAGCACATTTCTTTACTCCAGTACTTAATCTACTTTCAGCCTTTAATTGAAAAAGGTTGGATTATTGTTTTTCATTTAAGGCTTTCATCAGCTTTTAAAATTGATAGTGCCTATATTCACAAGGGATTAAGGAAGAAAATAAGTATACATTTTCACAGCCTTTAAATCACATAATTTGCCACTGAAATTAATGTGTATCATCTTGAATTATTATTTGATCTTATACATAAGTGCTCTGCTATTTAAAAGGAGTCTTAATAACAAATTTACCAAAGGCAGTTCAAAGCCCTTTTATCATTTTTTTTCATTAGTATCTCCCATTTTCATTTCATTGCTTTTGTTCCTTACCACCTTCTTCATCCAGAAAAATAAGTAACAGCCAGTGTCGCTTTTGAAATGGAAAAATGGTTTCAAATCACTGGCAAAGCTTAATGACTTCTGACTGCTGAGATATGTTAATTTAAGCCAGACCAAATGTTCCTCAGCTGCAAATATTTGGTGTTGTTCACTGGGAACTGGCAAGATTTATGAGGGCCCAGTGGCAAAGGCTTTCTGCTCACATGCCTCACATTACAATTGTTTCACATGTTAGATGATAAAAGGCTGTTTGAAAAAAAAAAAAAAAGGGAAGAAGGAAAAGAATCAACTTTTCACAGAAAATGTGTATAGGCCCAAAGAGGATGAGGACTTAGAAAGACAGCTTTGCTTTTTTCTGTCAGTGAATCTTCTCAAAGAACCATTTAACTGCTGAATTAATGTGGTATTCTCATGCCAATCTGCATTCTTTTCACTCTCTCAAAACGTCAAAATCCATGTGACTGGATGGTTCAAAGCACTGGTAATGGAGCATAGAGGACTTGTTTTTGGTAGGTTTTTTTTCACTTCTAGGTGGCCAGTCCAAACCTACTGCAAACTGATAGTGGCCAAAAGTCATTAACCTTAGGCTCTTTGGTTGTTTTTGAGAAATTAAGTTAGTGAGCTCAGTTTAGTAATGAGTAGATGGGTATTTACATCAGAAATACTCCAGTAAGTTATTCAGATAGACAATCTTGATAGGGAAACTTACATGGATAGGACAGACACCAAATTATCCTTTGGGAAAAGGCACCTGCATGACTAGCACATCAGAAGGAAAAATCTGTGGAAGTATTCCCTGCCACTCTGTGTATTAGTTTGCAAGACTGTTAATTGGGAAGCATTCAGTCTGTAGTAATTCTACAATAACAGAAAAAAACCCTGTAGGGGGAATGGGGCATTATAAAAGTTATGTTCATATATTTGGTTTTTTCATGTGTGCTTAAAGGAAAACTTCTACTTGTTTCATTAGTTGAAAGAAAAATTAATTTCTGACTGTCTTACATTTACTCTTTGCAAGTGGCTGTGAAATTTGGGGGGGTTTACACTATTTCTAATTGTTCCAATAGGGTTAGATTTTTAATTTTTTTTTTCTTTTCTGAAGGCAGAAACCACAAGTAGTAGCAAATCCTGATGTAGAGAGAAAAGAATAAATGCTTTCTCTGCTGAACTGGATTAAACAATAGGTCACCTAAAGCCTTTCTCCTATCCACACTTAAAATCTCTGGGGCAAATAGAGTTTTGTTTTCTGAGTCTGTCTGAGGTTGTTATTGTTGAAAGCCTAATTGCTGCTTTCATGCAGACAGGTAACCTCAGTGTTAGAGCTACTGATTCACCACTGCTGCTAAGGCTTTAGTGCTTTACCACTGCTTTTTGTAACCCATTCCTTCTCATAGCTGATAGAACAAATAAGTTCTTCCCAAATTTGAAGGAAGGGGACAGCAGCTTTACTTATGCTGGATCAAGTTACCCCTAAAATTAAACAAAAATCTCACAGTGTATTTCTGTGGAAGTCTTGATGGCATCCTGAGCTGGGTGAGCATTGGTGTGAATTCATTCAAACTTTACGGTATGGATGTTTGCAATCAGAATAGATTAACCCTGATTATACAAATCAGCTACAGTGAAGGTCTACTAAGCACAGAAATGACTGCTCTAATGATTATAGGGTGATAACTCCTGCGCAGTACTCAGGGTTTCCACTGAAGGTAGTGGGAGCCATGAGGGCTAAGTGCATTCCCGGGCTTTCAAACAGGAAAGAGAAATGCCGCTGCAGGGGTCAAAATGCCCCCTCGAGTGTTAAAAAAGGATAATGGTTCTCACAGATAGGAGAAACATCTTGAAATAAATAAACTGAATGTTGGAGGTTTTTTTTTTTTTAGAAAGTCTTCATAAACTAAAATATAAAAATTATTATGTTCATATTTGCATTTAGGCTGAAACTATTGTTCCTTAGGGGAAAAAAAATGCACCATGTATTTGTGTTAAATACTCCAATTATGCTCTTCACTGGGATAAAAGGAAAAAAAAAAGCTGACAGCCAGGAAAAGAAACGAAAATCTAAATTCTTTTCTTGCATTAAATATGACACAGATTGTAAAAAACAATATTTTTACCCTTGAAATGTTTGAAGTATTGACGTTCTGTCCACTCAATTGTCAGCTTGTCTTTAGAGATAGAGCTTCCAGGTTCTTAGCATTTAGTGAACTGACACTGATCTCTAGTCTTCTTTAAACTTGTGTGCAATTCTTGGCTTAAAAAATCCCCTCCATGATACCATGAAAGGTTATTCTTGCTGTAGACACTTCAAAAATTCTGTGCTATCCTTATGGCTGTTTTCCTGATCTCCCAAATTTGTATTAATAAATAAACCTTGTTAGCTTTAATTTAAGTTTTAGCAAAGCTTGAAAAGGGATTTAGCAACATTTTGGGCTGCTATTCTTGAGGTACATGTAGAAGTTGTATCTTTTGGTACTGGAAAGAAGCTCCCCAGTGCCTCAGAGCTGGTGAGGAAGGGGAGGTGGCAGGAGCGACACAGAGGTAGAGCAAAGAACTGATGGAGTGGGAGCCAGACCTGGGGGGCAAGAGCTGTCTTCACAGCTTCTTCAGTTAATTCAGTGGGGGGTTGTGTATGTTACTTGGGCAGCACAAAATCAGCTTCATGAATCTGAGGGTCCAGCTTTGTGTACTTAAAACCAAAGTATGTGTCAGAGCCTACCTTCTTTATCTGATCAGAACTCTGGTGGAATTTAATAAATGGCAGACTTGAAAGTCTGAAAATAAGGCTTTTCTCCTTTTATACCACATAGGTATATAAAAAAAATCAGCTTCATGTTAATAAAGGTTAAAGCAAGAAGTATGACGTCCCAGAATAAATTGCCGAACCTTCCTAGCAGAAGCAATGGCATTGCTTGATTTCTTTGCTGTTACTCATATTGCTGTGTTTACTTTAGAGCGCTAGAGAAGTCCCTTATGATTTAAATAAAGTTTGTCATGTTTTACTTCTATTGGCATGTGAATTCTTCAAGGATAAAATATTTGCTAAATTTCTCTGCTTTCTTTCACTCCTGCTTATATGATGAAGCATGATTTGTGGTATTTAATGTAATCAGAGTATCATTAATTTTCTGCTAAAATGTTTCTGCATATGGCCATGCAAAATAAGTATCTACCATACCATCAGTTGCTTAAAGAATCAAAATGAGGATGACAGTGTTTTTCTAAAGAAGATTTCTCTGAATCTTTCCACCCACAGGCTCTGTTGAAGGCAGTAAATAGTCCATTTTTGTTAATGAAGCTTCACTCATACAGCTGGGATTGTTTAATATTTTACGAGTGTTACTTTGTTTTGCTCTCAACGATCTCAGGCAGTTAAGGATTTATGAATCGTGTTTTTCTCAGCCCATCTGCGGTTTCCTATCTTCCCTGGCCTTGAGAATATGTTTAAATTTATTAAAGCGAAGCAAAGGCTCATTATTTCAAAGGAGAGCCAAAGTGACACAGTGAATTGGTTATTAATGGAAAGGCACTGCCATAGGGCGATTGAAATTTAATGATATCCTACAAGAAAAAAATGAGGGTGTCACTTTCCAAAAAGTCATGCTAAATGCCAGCCTTTTTAAGGTCCTGCCGCTAATTTTATGCCTGCACACAGTAATGTTTTCAAAAGCGTTTAGGAAACACGGACCAGTGACTGTACTGATTATCCTTTTCACCTTCTCGCCTGTTCCAAATGGGTTTGTGCAGTGAGCGATTTAATCTCTAAATATAGGGAACGTTAAAAAAAATAACATTGCTGTTTTTCACAAGCTAAGGGCCTTTTGCAATCCTCCAGAGATGGACTTGCAAATATGCTATCTCCATATGCTCACAGTAAGCTCTCACACTGGCTCATCACCAAAAAAAAAAGGAAAACAAAAAACTTCAATCACTTCATTTCTTCTGCTTTTCTGTCATTCAAGAGATGTTTTATGCACACAGAGTACATTTATCAAAATTTAAGTCACACATGATTAGACCATACCTAGGAATCTCTGAAATTTCTCAGTTTTCTCCTAATTAGTCTACATTTTCTTTCACAAGACAGTCCTTGTTTCCTGAAATGCCTTCCACCAGTTTCTGGATTATTCTTAGTTTTTAATATAATGTTCATATAGACTTTGTCACTATGTTTTCTCAGTTTGAAAGACAACCTGAGTAATTTCCTGGCAAAATTCATTGAATTCTTCCAAAGGGTATGTTGAGACTTTGACTTTTTTTTTGGTTGACTGGTTTGGTTTGTTTTTTTTTAAATTTGAGCTGGTTATAATTCTCAGACTTCAGAGACCCTATAATGTGATCCTTAAGTGGCTGTTGAAAGAGTTCCAAATGGAAGATGGAGATGAAGGGAAAGGGGAAATACCTGTGTTAGGAGTGCAGGACCAGGCTGATGGAAACTTGTTGATGATGCTGGTGCTCAGTGCACTATTATTGTTTAATGTTCCAGTGCTAGTGATAACTATATGGTTCCTTCCTTCTAGTTGTGTGTTTCAACATATGATTTACTACAACTATAACCATGTTTAAGCACAATTGAGGAACACGGATTGGGGATAAATCACGGATAACACAAGGTCTGTGTAAATGTCTGGACACAAAATAGCTTGTGATAACCATGTCAAAAAAGCAGGCTTTACATTAAACACCTCACAATGTTAGATGACTGCTCCTTTGTAAAAGTAGAAGAACTGCCAAAGGATTCTCATGCCATGACAACAAAGCTGCTATGGCTACACAAGCTATTGTGTGACCTTCCTCAGTTCTCACCCACCGGGATGAAGAATCCCCTTTAGTACTTCCCCATAGCTGTTCTCCTAAAATATCAACTCCCCCAGAAAGCATACAAATATGCAGCAAAATGAAAAGGGGTAGTAGCATAAAGGGATATTTGGTATCAATCATCCTCGGTTAATACAGAAATGGTAGAAGTCTGCGGTAGAAAAGACATGCTAGGTCACCTAGTTCGTCTTCCTGCTGGTGTGGTAATGTTCCTGACATATATTTTCTAGCGCCCTGTCCAGTCTAGTTTAAATACCTGATGCAACTCATTTATATTTATATTGTAATTTTCTTACAAACATAAATATAAAACCAAACTCCAGACGTTGCCCTTGACAGGCATATTAGTAACAAATCATTTTCTAACCTTGCTTATGGTAAAGTTCCAACCATCTGCTGACAGGTAAACAGAAATTTCATTTTTCTTTTTTTTTCTTTTTTTTTTCCAATTCTCAGAATACTTTCTCTTCCCAGTCTCATCAAATGAAATAATAAAAACCAACCATAATTAAAAAGTGACAGCAACATGTTGTTTCTAAAAGGAGAAATGTTGCCCTTTCTGGAGGTGTGGATCTGACAAGCATGCCCTGCCCCTCCCACACAAAGGGATAACCTGTGGTCTTTAAACATACCATCTGCTGTTTGAATGCCCTAGAGGTGGAGGCAGTCTGAGGGCAGGAAAGACTGGTAGCCATCTCCCTACATTTTACATATTAGCAGCCTTAAAAAAAAAAGTTTAATTATTGCCAGATTTTGAACTCTTTCTCCTACAGAGCAGGATCCTGAGGCAAGAGCTTCTGGTTTGTTCTGTCTGTAGAAGAGTTGCAGTGGGGAAGAGTTATTTGCAGACTGGAGCCAGGCTAGGTGACGTGAGTCATGGGGAGTGTCACTTCTGAGGAGAAGGTAGCAGACATCGTTTCACACTCCTCGGTCTTGGGTCCGTGCGTGGGTACTGGCAATGTCGCCTGTTCTGCAGGAAGCAAAAGCTGCTCCTCAGTGCATGGAAACCACTCAGGGAGAGGGTCTTGCTCAGATTAACACCAGGAGCTGGAGGGGTTAGAAGGAAAGGTCAGCATCTGTGTGGTGCTAAGTGTCTTCTTCTCAGGCTTAAATCACAGGCTTAAATCACATAAGGAAGGAACTTCAGACTGGGTGCAAGATTTACTGTAGCTGGTGCCATGCCTTCACACGGACTTTCTGTTGTCTGGGGTGAGGGGGTAGAAAAGTCAGAAAATAGGGTCGTTAAGACAAACTCTGTGTAAACTGAAGCCCTAATAGGATTTGCATACCATTTTAAAGAACACGTGGAGAAATGGTGACTCAAGGGCCTGCAAGTTTGGTCCCTCTAAGCTTCCTGTTTTAACTATAAACTTGTCATCCTATAACCTTTATAACAAAGACATAAACACTTCAGCTACATATATTTTGATTGTTTCATGACAGTTTACTGGAGGCTTAGCAATGACAGATTTCTTCATTGTCTTTTTGCCAAAATTTGTCCTTTAAGTCATTTTTGTTGACTGCCCCTTTTAGCAGCTCACCTCACAATGAGAGAGGAGACAATTAATGGGAGGGTGATTTATCACTGCCAAAAACTGTCAAGGACTTCTGTTGTAGCTGGAGAAAAAGCAATTTCACATTATGGCATTTCATTCCGAATACATTGTATTTACAGCTCACAGTTTTATTTTCAGAGCCTATTATCAGGTGAAACAGTTGCATCTGAAATGTTGTTTGTGACATAGGTGACCTGTTAGGATTTGATAAGTATTTACGCCAGAGCACAAGGGGCTCACACATCTGCTGTTGGCAGAAGCAATGGAAAAAAATAACCTGGAAATGAGGCGTTTGATTTTTCTGGTTCCTACACTCGAGCATCTGTTGCTATAATTAAGTGGCATTCAGTAATTGCAGAGCAATGGTGAAATAAACATATGCATTCTTGCCAGCTTTTAGGATTTGGTGTCCTTACAGTAGGAGAGACAAGCAAAGTGACTTCAGCAAGAACAAAGGGTTCTGTAACAAAGTTTAACAATTAACTTTGCTATTGAATAAAAAGGAATTTTACAATGAAAAAGAAATAGAAGAAGGAAAAAAAAATCTAAATTGGCCAGTAGCTTTTATACATTTAAACTGATTGCTGCAAGAGGTAAAGCAGAATATTGAACTGGGAGCATGTTAACATTTTTCTGTTGAATGGAGTTGTATTGGAGTTGTATTTAGAAATAAAAATTGAGCCTGAAATATTAACAAAAAAATGAGAATGCAAGAAATCTATTATACAGAGAGAGTTTATAATGAAATGTACTCCTTCAATGTGAAGGGAGAGTTGAGATCTCTGTGAGGGCCCCTGCTGCCTTTGTTTACGCCTCAATTGTGGTGTAAATGAAAACAGAACCTGGTGGTCAGTATTAGTTAAGAACCTCGGTTAAAACAGGCTTTTTAAATGAATCATTTGTAGGGCATTTGTTAAATAATCAGGTGTTCCTCAGTCTGTGGTGAGATTCAGTATATCTTTTTAGGTTATTTTTTAGAAGTGGGAAGAACTGAGGGGAATATAATCTTTTTCGAAGAGAGGATTTAAGTCAGAACACTGTCTCATCTGATCAGAAGTTTTGTGATTGTTGTGAGTTTTGCCTTTCAAGAACAGGTTGTCCAACAAGTTATTTCAACAATGGTCCTTGTACTAAAAATAAAAATAAAAATAAAAATGGAGAATTGAATAGCAGAACCCATGTGACCCAACAGATATGTGGCAGATGTAGCATGTTATAAATTCTGAGAACCTAAGAATAGAAAAGAGTGTCTGTCTCTTGCTGTCTGTCGAGGCCAATAAAGAGTGAGCATGAAAAAGAGCTATTAGTATTGTTTGAGGAGGCCATTCTTATATGTGCTTTGGCACTTCTGCTTGCATGGTCTGGAGCAAGTTTGGCATTAACTATGGCCCTGCCTTTTTGGCTGGGGGAGTAAGTAAGAGGACCCACTGTGCAGTGGGTGGTAAAAAACACAGTAAGTATCTTGAATATATGCATAGATGCATACATACACATAGATATATTCACATACACACATGCAGAGAGAGAAAAAGAGATGTAATGAATGAAGCAAAGAGAAAAAAATCTTGTTTCATGGAGATAGGACAGGACAGAAAAGTGAAAACAGATGATAGTTTTTACTTCAGTTTCCATCACTTACAGTCATTTCTAATGACCATAGGTAGTCAGAGCTTTAAAGAACTAGAATATCACAGGATTGGGATCTCTGTTGTATCTTATCATAAATGTCAGAATGCTTTTTTCACTTTAGTGTTCAGATAGTGAAGCTGAATCTGTTAATTTTCTTTGCAAATGCAAATACTTTGAGGGTAGGTATAGCTTTCTAAACTGATAAAATTGAATATTATTTTTTAGCTGGATTTAATTAAATCTAATGCTAATTTCAGTAACTACATTGTAAAAAATATTATTGCAACATATATTTCCATGTTATAATTCTGAAAAAAAGAATAAATAATCTTGTCAGACTTGGGGACATTAATGTATAAGAGTCTGATTCAAATAAACTTCATATATGCATGAACTTGATTTTTTATTCTGCAAGTGAGCTACTGGATTTTGGTGTTTGGGAAAACTCATGAAGCAATATACCTGAATGAGGTGAGAGTCAGGAAATTGAGATTGTTTTTCAGGCTTTGCCAATAACCCGTTGTGTGACTTTGGGCAAAGCACTTCACAACTCTGTGCCTCTGCTTCCCTCGTGCTTATTTACAGATGAATTCTTTGAGGAAGGAGTTACCCCTTAAGCTTTTGCACATGACTTTGATTTCCTTTTTGAGCCCTATGCATTAAAAATAAGTATTCTCACATTAAGTATTTCATTGAGCAAGGTTGGAAGCTTTTTATTTTTGATGGAGGAGAGCCCATGGACAGTGGCTGTGAGCCTGCTCCTGCCATCCTTGCATTGGCTCCTGTTTCTGAGCCATTTCAGTAGGGAACGTGGCATCAGGACCTCTTATAATCAACGTTCTTTCGCCAGCATCCATTCTCAGCCTATTAAAAGAAAAAAGAGAGTTGTGAGAACTCTGTCAATAGTGAAAGATGTATAATGTTGTCCACTAAAAACTTAGTAGATGCTATAGGAGTGATTTTAATTGAGATTTTTACAACCGTTTGATAACACTGTTTTGATCACCGTATTTAGGGCTGGATTCCAACAGTGGACATAAAACCTCTGACTAATCCACTGAGTCACCCAGTCCCTGTCATATATTGCTTAATGGTCCATGCTGCCAGGAATTATAATAGCTTTCTAGCAATAATTTTTTTTGAAAGAAACTTTATGGGCACAAAGTCTTATAAAAGTTTAAACTCAGATTTTTAAAAAGGCAATCAAAGAAAACTTCCTAAAGCTATGCTAAACTGCAGATTCTTTTTATTTACAATAAATGTATAGAGTCTTACATATACTATAAGTTAATGGCTAATATTTTAACTTTGGTTGGTTAATGTTTGCAGGGCACTTACAGATGCTAGAATAATCTCTAATGTTTTTGCTCAATCTGCTCTGGAGATGGATGAAATAAATAGTTTAAACTAATTAATGTAACACCAGCTGTTACAAGTGCTTGGCAGACGTCTGTGAGTTTTGATGGGCAGAGAGCGGCTGTTGTACTTGACTTTATTTTAGTACAATGTTGATCACAGTGTAAGCTGGAATAAATGACGAGCCAAAGGAAGGAACAGAGGATGAATTCTGTGTAATGCAAAATAAATATTGCCCTTTTTCTGAAAATATTTTTTGAGGTTGAGGGAGATTTATAGTGGACTTCTATTAAGTCAGAAGTGCTGTGACAACAGCTGTTCTAAGCATGCTTGGTATTAGCATGCTTTACAAAAGCTGCAGAAATATATATAGACATCTATGAAATTTCACATTGCTTTTAGATTTCAAAAAGTGCTATGGCTTAGTATTAGCACTTTGGCTGCATATTTTATTTCTACCTAGTAATTGCTGTTAGAAAGAATAGATGTTTAAGACAGGTAGATAAAAAGTAATACTCGATTTAGAAAGTCAATATGTTTGCAAAGACTAAGTTGGATTTCAGTGCTGCTTGTATGCACATGATTGTATAGTAGGTGTTTTTATTTATTTTGCACTCTAAAGAATGAGCATGACTTCAGAAACTTTCAAGGTACAAAGCAGTTCTATCAACTGAACTTGGGACTTTGTGCCGTAGCCTGATTTTATCAGTGCCCAGTCAAAAAAACTCCACAAAGCCTTAAACATATATCTGATGAGAATTCATTCTGTGTGATTTAATAAAAAGTTAAAATATCAAAGTAACTTGTCTTTTAAAGTTGGAAGGTAGAATAATTGTGCTGTGACAGGGGAACGATGGCTGCTATCTCTCTATGTGCCAGCATTAAGATAACAGTGTCATTGTACAGATTGTTACCCTGTGAATATGTCTAATAAGTTATTATAGCATGCTGAGCAGATGGCAAGTGTGCTCCTGAAAGAATTGATGGATGGGATATGATGTCATCAGTGAGATGACAAGGTTCACAAGGTACTTGACCTCCAAGAATAAGTCCTAACTGGTTAGAATTCTAAATGGTGAACTTTTGTGACACTGGCTAAATGGGAAATATGTGCAATTTGTATTTCTTTATGGTAGTGTTTACCCTCTTCACTGAACTCCACATAATGGGATTTGGTCCCTGAAGACTTGGAGATATTGTTGGAAGGTTTCACCCTGTAACCTTCAGAGGATTTCAAATACAAATCTATACATCTAAACTTTAACAAAATCCTACTGAATTATATTTATGAAGTCAGGTTCACAGCTTTTCTTGCTTTATATATATGTATAAAGAATTTGAGATGATCAATTAATTTAACATGTTCTCCCAAAAGAGAAAGCTGCTGATTCAGTAAGAAAATACAAAGCATAAAATTATAATTTATATTTTTATAAGAATGTCTTTGTGAGCTATACTAAAATGACAAGGATCTTAAGAGTATAGTAATTTTAATTATCTCTAAATCCCATTAAACAAAGAAATATTTGATTGTTCTATCTAAAAAGGTGTCTTTCTTTCTATTATGTTCAAATTATATAGTGGGATCTATACTGTTGAAACATAGGCCTCTGAAATAATCCTCTTCGTTCTTTGCATGATTCATGGAATGAAGATGGTGCACACAGAAGTCTCAAAATGGGGAATCTTGCTGCTAAAGTTTAGGCACTGTCTAACAGCTGCATCTGATAGACACCTACCTTTTCTTCTTTGTTGTGTGGAGAATTTAGGTCCTTGCTGCTTCCATGGCAGACTGGATAATCTAGACAGAGGAATTTTACCCTTCATCTCTTTTAGAAACTCCCTAAACCCTACTGACTAGAGAGTGAGCTCTGCATATCAATTTTCGTGAGCAATTATGCAGATGGACAGATCCTTCAGAATTAGAAGTTTGTACCTATACACTGTTAATTGAAAATAGAAATGGAAAATGCAAAAGATCATATATAGAGAATATATCAAAAAAAAGAGCTACTGAACAAAAGGGATAAATGAATACTAAACCTATATTCTATGCCTTTCCTACAGTGAAAGTTAAGAGTCAAAGAGTTTGGGGTCATGTTTCTTAACCCCTAATATTAATTAATTTTTTTCCCATTGATTTAGCTGTATTTGGCAATGATCAAAAGCAGGAAGATAGGAGGAAGAGGTGTGAACTTAATAGTTAGTCTTTTTTAATCTTTCATAAAATACTTACAGTTTCTTAAAATGCTTCTTGTTATTTGGATCCTTTGAAATGAGAAGATAAATTCCTTGTGGAAAACTCTTTCATGTTTTATTGATTGTTTGCAGAGTAAAACATAAATTCTATATACAAAAATAAACTAGGGGAGCATGTACATGCATACTTGTTCTGAATTCTTTATGATATTTATTTTCAACACTGATAGTTCTTTGCGATATTTGAATATTCATGTGACAACTTAGGGGTTATTTACATGAACTGAAACAAGAAGAAACCAGATGAAAGCATTATAAATCCTGTGAGTAAAAACAATATATTATCATTTTTATATTTCCTAATGTTCTGAGTTTCAAGTAGGTAAAATTTGTTCGTAAAATTTCTACTACTGGGGAATACTGTTCCATTTCTTAAATCAGATTGTAGGTACAATAAAACTTTCATAAACATGTTACAAATTGCTTCCATCTTTCCTGTATAAATAAGATGCTGAGGGTTCCTAAATTACTTCAGAATTACAGCAAAGCTTTGGATTGAGTTGTAAACATTATAACAATGTATGAATTTTAGAGTAATTGCTTTGAAAGTACAGATTATGATTTAAAGTTGCCATTTCTTTTTCATTTTATTTTAAATCCCTGTTCGTTGTCATCCAACCCAATGCAACTCTTTTACTCGTGTCCTGACATCCGAGTCTACTGGCAATAGAAGGAAGATACTATGGCTTTCAGACCATATTCCCTTCCTTTTACTCCAGTACTAAGGGTAGAGGTATTGTGCCTGCAAGAAATAGTAATTTATTTACGTGTGACTTGTAGATTGTTATCTCTCTACATGTGGTTTACTGTTGCTATTGAGTTATTCTTTCTCTGGTTTATTGCCAGTTCATTTATATGCAATAAGAGAGCAGTAGCCTGTTCAAAACATGCTATTTGTAGGGCAGCACAGAGCCAAACCTTTAAAAAAAAATACTTTCACTATCTATGGCATGCATCCTTTTTTAGTGGGTGGATTCAAGAGATTTGGTTCCATTCTGGTAAGGTAACATTAAAAACTAGTAGTGAAATGTCAATATTAATGTCTACCAGTTTGTTAACATAATTAAATAACAATCTGTCAAAATATATAAAAGTATTAGATGAGTTTATCAAATAATTTGATAAATTTTACATTTGACTTCTCAGGTTTTTAATAAAAACCAGATTCCACATCTATTACCATATTGTCATAGATGTGTTGGTTATGTGGCTAAAGAAGTTTCAGGAGCCAACTCTTTTCTACTCAGTCTGATCAGTTTTATATGTCTGTCTGTATGTCTATGTGCTAGAGAAATGTAAAATATTAGTAGAAGGTCAATGAGTGTTCACTGAGCTCTTTGCCATATGGCCCCTGTGGAGGATAGAAGGCCCTGGCTAACTTAAGCCTGCCATATGGACCTGGTGGAAAAAGGTAGGTTTCACACACAGAGCAAACCTACCATATGGACTGGGTGGAGCACTCAAAACTCTAAACATTTCTTGTACACCAGGGCCTTTTACACAGAAGAATGTAAAAACATACATAATACATTACACACAAAAGCCATTGAAAAATGGATCAATTGTTTAGGTTTATATAATGCTTTCAAGCAGTGACCAAAATTTTATAAATAATCAGGGCTTATTTTGAAATAGTAAAGAGTACCATCAATCATTTACAACTGACTTTTTTTACTTTGCATTTAACATCTGTTGTATAATGGGACTGTACCATGCCACCCTTAATGCTGTACAAAGACACAACATCCAAAAATAGTGATAGAGTTAAAGCAGTTTTTCTGAATATGTTCCCTTGGGTTTCTTTTCTCTCCTGTTCTTAACCTGAAAAACATATTTAGCACACTGTGTAAGAGTTGTGAGGCAAGTCCTGAACTTAGAAATGTCTTCTGTACTCTTAATCTTTTGAGGAATTGAGATTAAGCATAGAATAAGATCATCAGTTCAACTTTAGTCCCTCTATGAAGGATGTGATGTTACATAGTGGTATCTTCTTTTATAGACCAAAGACATAGTAAAGTAGGATAATAAAATGCTCATCTTTCAAACCACTGAACCTAATGTTGAACCTTCTTACACATTCCCGTGCAAACATAATTATATTTTCTTTAATTTTGTTTGGTTGGTTGGTTGGGTTGGGTTGGCTTTTTTTGCAAAAATAGCAGAAGTCAGATCAGAACCACTCCGGCTATGATTTTACCAAAATACAGGAAAATGGAACATAAACTAAAGATGTAGTTTTAAGACCTTCTTTTCTGAATTCTTACCTGTTTTCATAATGATTCAGATCTTGTTTTCACAGTTTTATATAAGAGAATGAGTTTTGTATGTGAGAATGAATAAGGAGAAAAGAAGTCAAGATCTGTTCTATTTTGTAAACAGATTATCTAGGCTGACTTGTCCCTTCAGATTTCTGTCACAATCTTTTCCTTTTCTCTAATTGTATTTTTTCTTTGGTCTTGCAATTTCAACAAGCAAACTAATTTTTTCATCTCTTGGAATGAGAAGAAACTACTGAAACAAAGACACTTTAGAAACAATCAGTGCTACTGAGGAAAGTGTCTGAGATGTAAGGAAAAAGTGCAGGAATCAGTGAGCTGAGCTGTGGAACAGCTAGGACAAGGACAAAGACAATGATTCTGAAAATAAAGGATATGGATTTTACCTTTTGAACTCATTGTGCTAAAATTTTTGTAATTGTGCTATAATTTTGTATACAGCCATCAGTCCACAGCACTCACTTCCTTTTCGTAAACTGAACAAAAAAATCACTGAAGTTGCTGTGACTTGCTTGTCTCAATCTTCTGGGGGCAGCAGTTCACAAAACCATGTAGGGTGGTCATTTCCAGATGTGGCTCTTGCTTTTTTTACTAGCTGGGATAAAAGCCAACTTGTTATTGGGATACAGAATAAAAGTATTATCCTTAAATATATAATGATGTCATCAGGTTGAGATAATAAAGCTTGCACAGTCTGTTTCAGTTTGTTTAGGCAGTAACTGTTTTCACAGTACAATAATGCTAAAGATATTTTGATTTCTGTTTTGTTTAGTTACAGCTATCACATACATAAATTATTGTAAATTCTTAGAGAACCTGTGAACCACACTTGGGATTTGTATTTTGTTTCTGTTACATAACATTAATAATTGCTTAAGGATTGAAAAAAAGAATTTTTGAATTATGTTCTTGGCAGAAACATTGAAACATTTACAGTTTTGATATGAAACAAAATTAGTAAGTAGATCTGTCCCTATAGTGGAGATGTACTGCATATTTTCTTGATATTATGATATGATGTAGATAAAAGACTGAACAAAATATTTAATTTGCATGAAGATTTTAAACTGGATCCCAAAAGAGATTTTAATTTACCAACAAGTGTATGGCATCTTTGCTGTGCAGGGTACTTTAATTTTCTGTATTTAATGTAAGCCAAACTGATCCATGTTACATGATGACTCCAAACTATTTTTTATCTTCTTAAATCAGTGCTGTATGTGACTCAGAATGCATAAATACATAAAGGATATTTTTTTTGTCTTCTCTAATATGTATTCTGATATATTAGCATAAATTACATATTCCAAGACATGAAAACATGTGCAGGCCAAATCTTTAAAGTGGATGCCTCAAATGGAGCAGAAAACATTAGAGGTAAAACTTCTACATTATTCTATCAGTGAGCATCAAGCTAGTGAATGCCATAGATATCTCACTGATGGACACATTCTGGCAGCTTGTTGCAGATGTTTGATGAATGAATTGCTAGAGAAATCATATCAGATGTAAAAATGCTTGCCTTTTCATTCTGAATTTTGTTTCTGAGCACTCTGGGGTGTAGGGATTTTGTTTGTTTATTATTATGGATTTCTGTGAAAATCAGATATTAGGATATAATGTATAGGCAATGGTTTGAGAAATGTGGCTATAATATTGTAAAGGACTATTTCTGATGCTATAAACTATGAAGCTCATATTGAACTCCCATAGGCAGACAGCCAAATTTCTATTAGGATATCATAACCATATAATCCAAACTGTGTACATCGATTATTGTCTACAACATTTGCATCTGAGTACTGGAACCATTCTGTAGATAGACACATTAAGGAAGTTTATTATATCTGCTAAAAAAATATTGTGGAATAATTTGGAAAAAGTGAGTTAAATATACTCTCTTATGCAAATGTGGGTGTTTCAGCCACAAAAATAAGGAAGCCTCTGTGTTATACTGCTTCATGATACTAAATCAGCTCACTCCTTTTGTACCCTTCCTGGTGGGAGTTTGTCAAAACAGGACTCTTCACATCCTTTTGTTTTCAGTAACACTTGATGTACTAGGTGTGAAGAGAGTTAAGACCTGGAGTTACTAGATCGTATATTTCTGTAAAAAGTGTGTATTGCCATTTGGGTGCCCAGGCAATGACTGGACGTATTATTGAACTGTTGATGATAAAACACCTGTTCCTTTAACCTCTCAGAAGCCTGACTGCAGGGCTGGACCAGCAACAGTCCCCTCAGTACTTTGTTTTCAAAGCATGGTTCCTTCCCCTGCATTTTCAAAGCATTTGATGCTTTTCACTGCATGTTCATGAATTCCTGAACCTATTGCCCAGTAGCCCCATATAGTTGTGTCAGTTAAATCCATCTCCAGTTCCTGATTATTTTATTTTACTGGCATAATACATCCAGGACAGGAATTTTGGCAAGGCAAAAGCTCAGGAACAGCTTTCCTTAATATGTTTCTGTCTTGCTGTGCATTTTAGGCTGGTCATTTTATTCACTGGTCTAATTCATGTATTCTAAATCCAAATATTAGAGGTAATTGCTAGTGTTCCTTTTGTTAAGTTATTAAAATCATGGGCAATTAATAGGATCTTGCAAGGAAGTAAAGACAATATGAGTATACATGTTTTTAAATACTGGGTTTCTGCAAAAAGCAGTGTCACTGGACATTTTATGTATTTATCTAAAATATGAGATTTTCTCATTTTCATAAAAAGAAACAAGACAGTATTCTGTATGAATATTCAATTAAGCAAAGCACTTAAATTAATCAATAGATCCAGTTTTACATATTCTGACCAGATAAATATTTTCCTGCTGGGATAGATGACCAGTGTAAATTGCCATAAATAAGAAGTGTTTAAACTTCTTTTGCCTTCTCTGTTGAACTTCTCTGACATATTTATTTGTGAAACACAATACTGTTGGCTTCTGTGCTGCCACTTTACAGTAGATGCCAAGCATGCCTGGTCAACCTCATCTGCTTGCCAGCACTCTTGTGATGAGGGTATGGGACAGGTTATGAGCTGCTGAATGAATGACAGCTGACGAGTGTTGCTTGGTCACATTACCATATATTAATTTTCTTTTTGGGCATCTGATTCATGCTGTCAGCAGATTACCAAGAACATGGGCCACGTGACAAGGTAGCAGGAGAATTAATTCTTAGGCCCCCATAATTGCAGAATGGCTAGATATGGAATTCTTGAAAACACTGACTTTTTTGGTTTTTTCCTGAAGAGAATGAATATTAGAATTATTAACTGAACACAGACCAAGGAAAATAATGTGAATACAATGCAGTTCCAGGTATTAACGTAAACCCTTCATCTTCAGAGAATTACAAGTTACCAGCTGTGCTCTTATCAAAAACTCCCTTCTTACTACCATTACACTTACAAAAGAGGAGTGCTGTTATTTTAGATGACAATGACAAAAATGCTAATATTGTTGATATTCCTTATTTTTAAATCACCTTAAATCCCCAAATAATAGATGTTTTTCAACTTTCATGAACCATGTCCAGAGGATTATTAATCCAAGTCATGTGGCCCTTGAAATGATTCAATAAATTCTAGCAAAATGCAATTGTTACATTGTCTAATGTTTTTTTCTCTGCATTTTGCAGTAGCCATGTGGAGGCAGTTATAGGGAAGTAGAGGCAGCACAAAAATAAGTATGCATACTGTGGATGTATTGCCTTGTGTATTGCTGTTATCAGTTGAGATGTGAATATTTATGTCCATAATTTTGCAAATGTGAGGTTTAGTCTACAATACATTCATTATGCAGCCTTAAAGTCCAGTCCCTAATTTGAAGCTTGATGTTAATCAGGAATTTAGCTTAGACTGAAAATATTTGGCTTGATCATTTGATTCTGCATACATTCAGGCAAGCTGGATATATGACCAGGGAGCCAGCTTCTGAGCCAGCACAATAAAGGAGATTAAATAGATGGTTTTGTGAATGTTGGGGTTTGATTTCCTAACCAAATCTTCCTTCACTGCTTAGATGATCATGGACACCCCTCAACATGGCTTTGGAAGAAGCTGAGAATGACTCTTGGGAACATCTAGGGAGACACTTGCAGAACCCTCTGCATACATATATGCATATAAGCAGTTCTCATGGAATTGCTACAAAGCCAAGAAACATTCTTTTTAGCACTCATTATTGTCTGGCTGATGGAGTGGAGTTAGCAGAGTACTAATTGGGATGTTTGACATCAACTGGTAAAATACATTTATATTTTTTTCAGCATCCAAAGCACAGATGGCCTTACTCTGCATCCGATTCCTGCCAGTAGCATATAAGGATCTTTAAAAAAGAAATAATGGGCATTGTTCTTACAATTAAGAGCTGCAGGTTATAAAATTATGAAGTGCCTTCTCTTTATACTAATGTATTGTTTAAAAATGCAATAAAATATTTAGAATATCTTTTTAGCAATCATTTAATCTTTAGGATTCTTAAGTTAATTTCTTAATTTCTTCAGAGTTAATGAATGTTGCTGTCAGGTGTTCAAGATATATGTGTTTTATAATTATCAGACATATACAGAATCATCTCTGACTTTCCCATTTCTTCTTTTTTCCTGATCGATCAATGCACTTTAATGAATTGTGTGAAAAAATCTGTGAGTAAACAAGATACTTTTTATTATGGGGACAGAGAAACCGTATAATTTTGTTTTGCATGTTACGTGTTATGATGCCAAAATACACAGAATAGAATATACCACTGGCATTTTAACATTCCATTGTATGGTAAAATATGTTTGTTTAAAAATAGGAATGATAATTTATTCTAAAATGTTGTGAAATCCTTGACTAAATAAATCAGCCAATACTGCTTGACCCAGCCCTAATCAGTAATAGGCTGCAAAATAAGATAAAGGTTATTAAAATAATCCTTTTATTGAAAGAGAAAATTAGATAAGTTGTGCTGATTGACTCTGAGGCCCTCCTAGGGACATGTAAAATGAAGAATAAACTCAACTTGATCTAGTCCAAAAAGCCTGAAGAAATCCTCACAGCTGGAACATCACCACTAATTACATTTTTGCTTTTTGAATATATATTGCCAACTCTTTCTGTTCATTTTTAGTGATGTTATACCCGTAATTCCTTAACTAAAATATGTGATCTTTAAAGAATGTATTTTATATATTTGCTTTGACAGCTGTAAATTTCATTTACATTCAACTAAAATTCTTGAAATATCACAAGAATTACTTGTGCAAAATCTGTTGTATGTAAAAACCAAGTTTAGCTGTTTTGTTTATTTCTTGCTGAGTCAGTATAAATTTCTTGCTCCTGGGCAGTCTTTCTCCTCCCCTCCTTCACCTCACAATCCCACTCCTATTAGCCCTTTCCAAAATGTTTGGCCACCTTGAGTGTCCTTCTTCCCTATTTTCTCAACTTTCTATTTCCTCAGCTTTCTATTTCCTCACTTCTTGATTACTTCCCGTCTTTTGTCAAGCCCTCTCTGTTTCTAACCTTCCATGTCCTTATTCCTGCCAGCATTATGTTCCTTTTTTCCCCCCCCTCTGTGCTTATAGAAAAATTGACTTGCAAGGTATCAGCATAGAATGGGTATCACTGAACCTTGGAGAAAGAGCGATCCCAAATGTTGTGTTAAAGAAGTGATTCTCCATCTGGCTCTCATTTGCCATTATGGAGGCAACTCCAACTGCAGGATGAGCAATGGTCCTGTGCAGTAGTGAAGAATGACCTGTAGAGAATGCATGTTCTTTAAAAGGATTAAAGAAATACTGGAAATTTTTTTAATTGATTTTTTTTTTTTTCCAAAAAGGAAAAGCATCAAGTTAGTACATTATGTTTTCAGTGGTTAAAATCTCAGAATTGTCAGAAAATATGAGTCTTACTGTTGGTGGGAAAGTCCTGCACCTAAACATCTAGGGAAAGTCCTACCTCCAAGGTGGACACATAAAACTAACTTCCTATGTCCTTTCATTCCTGTGTAGTTCTTTACATGAAGTGAGGGTGTGCATATTTGGAAGCTGTTCCACTTAGGAAAATGGTCCATAATGGTAGATTTGATACATAGATGCATGAGTTCTGTAAGACCTGCTTGCACAAGTATATGGAATCACATCAGGTACAAAGCCATTGTGTGTAAAGTACACATCCAAGAAACTTAGTAGCTGTGATCCTTTCCATGTAGGTTTTTAATTTTTTGTCATATTTCATTATTAGAGAGTTGCTGTTTCCAAACTCCTCAGGCAAACAAACCAATCCAAGAAGCAGAACTCAGTCGATAGCATTTGCAATGGTGCTATTAACTGTGAGAACACCAGCCTGTTTGAAGTGTTACAGAAACATTAACCAATCAGTCAGTCAATTTGAATATTTGATATTCCCTCCTGATTTCCAGCTGTCCCAGTTGCGAATGTTTTAATTTCAGAGTATTTGGATGTCCTGGAGAGCTGTTGTTTGTATAAAAAGAAGTAAATAAACTGTAGATTGAAAAAAAAAAATTAAAAATTAGTTTCAGTACATTCCTTTTATATGTGGTAACATCCTTCACAGTCATCTTGCATTGCCCGCAGTAACATGCAGGGTGAATCTTGAATGACAAAATCTGTAAAGCAGCCAAATGGTATGGGACTTGGGCAAGAGGTTCTTATTTATTTGTTTGTTTGTTTGCTTATATCTGCCTGAAATTTTTAAACATTTTGATTCAGGATATGGGATCCATGTTCTTTTGTGTTAATATAAATCAAGAATTACAGATGAATTAAAACAGAAGAGCTTCTCACACTTGAAACCTCTAACCATGAGGAAGGTGAAATATAAAGCTTTGTACTAAAGAGTGTTTGACAATGTAAACCAAAATAATATTAAGCCAAGTGGAATAGATCGTTTTTACACTGTAGAAAAGAATGTGTGCACCAGATTTATGGCAATAAAAAGTGGAAGCAAAATCCTCTTTCATCATTCAAGTGGTAAGAGTGAGCCTGTGTTAGGAACAAATACATGTGGAATATTTTTCAGAGAACAGAAAAGCCTCAAGATGCATTGCAAAAAAAGCATGACATGATTACAGAATGCCAGTAATCTGTATTTTTTTTTCAGCCAGCTATTATCACTTGCTTTCAAATCCTGGCAATATCAATATTCTCTAGTTTGATTGGTGACTGGTCTGAACTTATCCTACTTGCTTTTAGGAACAAAGACAAGACAATGGCTACCTCTATTTATCTATTACTGTTTAAATAGCTGTCACAGCTTCCCGGATGTCTGTTTCCATGCTATCTGGTGAAAGAATAAAATAGAATGGCAACAAACCAAATACAGTGAAATATGTTTGTTGTACTTGGCCCAAACCAGCTGCTGTTTACAGATAAAATCTGGTTTGAACAAAACCAGGTGAATTTTGGAAATTGAGGAACAATGGATGGAGTGGTTGTAGCATTTACAAATACTATAAAGATACGTGTCGCATTCAGACTTGCCTGTTATGGTGATTTAGTTCATATGTCAAGACACATATTCATCTCTGCCCAGATACTGTAGAGGCTTGGGTAACAGCTTGTCCTATCCTTGTTTATTTGTTAATTTATAACATCTCAGTTCCTAGCACAAACCAAGGCAGGCCCGGACACTTCTTTGTTCTGCCTTGTTCTTTGTTTTTTCCCCCCTCTTTCTTTTCATTGTTGTGCTCCCCACTCTGACAATGGAGTTGTAGATTGACCCTATTTCCCCTTTTGCCCTGACTTCTCTTCTAACACTTCCTTTGATGTGTTTAGACTGAAAATACCAAATCTCTGTTTCCCAGCAAGGGCTCATCATTTTGCAGCATTGCTCTGCTAGTAGTGTAAGAGGAACATTAGTAGTTCCTTTGCAGCAGTTTAAAAGATGTTAGTCTAATGATTATTTGGAAACAAAAGATATCTCATCCTTTCGAGAAAAGAAGACTTGTGCAGGAACAAATTATTTTTAAATTTTTTAAAGGCGAGGGGTCGTATTATTTTGCTACTAAGTTATGTGGTTATGTTTTAATTGGCTGTATTTACAATGTGGTTTTTCTTAAAAATGCATTTTTTTAAGATTCCCTCAATCATCGCTTATCTCACATCCACAAATATCCATGCTTCCTGTGTATAGTATGTACATTTGCTCTGTTTCAAACATACTCACACTCAAAGTTTATTTCACATGGGACATCAAGAAAACAAAGTCACATTAGTCTGACTTTTTTTCTGAGTTGACATTTCATTAGAATAAGTTCAGAGTAAGTTCATCTCTCTCGTCCTACCCTTCAGTGTAAATTTGTTTCTGTTATTTATTATAACAACAGTTTGGATGTTCCTTTGAATTCATATCATTCTAATCTTTTTTGAGTTACTTTGCCTGTTGCAAAACCATGCCACACATTGTTAAAAAATCTTCGCAAACTTCACGTGTTGAGCATGCACAAAGTACAGCACGTATAACATTAAATAAATTGTAAAGTAGTAATACAGTAAAAAAAATTGATCCCTTCCTTGAATTCTGTTACAAGACCTGTGTTAGGAGCCTTCAGCATCTCAGCAATTGCATGGAAGAGCAGTTTTTGAGTTAATTAAGGCTTATGGAATTTTTAAGTGGGTCAGTTTCATCTAGTCTCTCTTAAAATACTTTGACAATTTTAGACCTAAATTATCAGTAAGATTCCAAGTAGTCTTAGAAAGTAGGAGGTCATTGATCCATTTTCCTGGCAAACTTAGAGGAAAATGATGTCTTTTCTGTTTCCTTTCTCATTTATGTGAATCAACTTCACCATGCATACTAGAGATTCGACTCTTTCCTGCTATATCATGCAAGAGCAATACCTTCACTGGAACCACTGATATAAAGAAATCTCTACCAAAAAATACTTAAGGACGTAACAATGAAGAGGCTTTTAAATATTTTCTTTTCTTCTCTTTTCTTTCTTTCTTTCCTTTTTTTTTTTTTTTTTTTTTTTTTAATTTGGGTAAAATAATTTGGGGAAGCCATATTTTCAGTACAGGAAAAAGTTTTCAGCTACACAATAATATTATGTATTGTTTATCAATCTATTGTCTAACTAGTTTTGTTTAAGTTTTGGCTTGTTTCTTTTGATTAATGAAAGCATAACGATTCTGGCAGCAGTTTGGAAAAAAACATTTGGTAGTGATTTTTGACACTAGGAGTTTGGAAGTTGAACTAAGCTAGTTTTCAATACCCAGAAATACATAATTTATTTTTTCTAATGAAGTGGTGAATATTTCT
Source organism: Coloeus monedula (assembly GCF_965178545.1). Classification (NCBI taxonomy): domain Eukaryota; kingdom Metazoa; phylum Chordata; class Aves; order Passeriformes; family Corvidae; genus Coloeus; species Coloeus monedula. Next base: position 66,831,231 of record NC_138783.1, on the reverse strand, counting down.
ATAATATTTTAAAAGTTGGAAAGAAAATTCTCATATTTAGGGCCACATTTTAGTATATTACTACAAAATGACTACAGATCTATCCATGCTGCTGAGGGGTAGCCTGAGGACAGAGGATACATCCACATAGTACATTTTTCAGAGCCTGCTTTGAATCTCAGTAAGGTAGATAGGAAATGGTTCAGCAATCTAGAGCCATTTTTTTCTCAGCACTTTGTAACATGACTGGAAAACTTAAATATGGCTGAAAAAATCCTTTATGAATCTGAATGGTCTGAAGCTTTCCTGGTTAACATCAATTCCTTTCAGTAACCTTAACTTGGAAGGCTTTTGAATGATGATTTTATGAGAAAGCAGTAATTGTGGCATGAGTGGTGACAAACAGAGCGTCTTACTCCTTGTGTAGTCTATTCTCAGCCTGAGCCACAGTGAAGTAGGAAGAACAGCACCCAGGATAGGAGTGATCTTCACAAAATCAGATCTTTCCATCAGAGCTGCTCATCTCAAGCTTCTCTTACAGCCAGCAGGCACTTCTAGAGGAAGGTTTTCCTCTTCCTGGAGTAGATGCCTGTGAGAGTTCAGGTGGATGAGTACCTTAAAGTGGCCTTTGCTTCTTTCCACTGTCTATAAAAGAGCTTAATGGTACCAGCCCAGCAGCAGATGTCCAAAGGCCTGTTTGGGTAGTTCTGTGGAAGGACATAGTAGGAAAAGCTATTACTTTAGCACTGTAAATACTGGCCAGCATGCCAGAGCTGGTGAGGAGATGGGACGAGAAGTCTGCATCTGAGCATCATTAGAGATTGCTTCCTTCTGGAGGAATGGTGATGGGGACTGTTGGAATGAACTGGGACTATAAGGATTTCCCATCCTGAGATCATCAACACTGTAACCTTTTGTTACTGCAGATTTCAATTTTCATGGTCCCAGACTATGTCAACTTAAGAAAACACTGCACTCAGTCCAAGAGATAGATCTTTTTAGGCAACTAGGAACAACTCTCATACACAATTTTAATGAACATGGTAAGATAAATAGAGAAGTACAACCATTATTGAAACTAAAATTAAATAAACAACAACAACAACAAAAAAAAAAAAAAAAAAAAACCAAAACCAAACAACAAAAAAAGAAATTTAACTACCCCAAAACATATATAACTTACAATGGTCAAAGCCAAAATAGAAAAAAGCAAGTCTTGACAAACTCCTTTGTAGTCAAATAGCTGTGCAGAGTCTGCATAATACCTAGAGTACATTCTGATGTCCTTGCTTTGTACTGAGATACATCAATGTGTCAGTTAATGACTGAGCCCTTGGTAAGAAGAGTATGCATAGATATATGTATCTATATATATATGTATAGATAGTTTTCCTTTTGAAGAATTCAGATTAACATCTGGTGCAAAGAAATTGACCTAAATTTCTATATCGTATCAACAGTAGCCTAAAAATGTTTCAGAAAGTGAAAAAAAAAAACCCAAAAAAACCCCAATGAAAAAAACCACAAATGAGGGTAGTGAAGTTTCTATTAATTGTGGGAGGTTTATTTTTTTTTTTCCAATTCTTAATCTGTTCACAGATTATCTGTGAAACTTTAATCTTAGAAGTCTTCAAGCTGTGCAAGTTTTTTCCTGTTGTGATGTCAGAACTGATCAGATCTGATTGTTACAAAGATCCACTAAGGAGTTCAGCACTAATTGTTAGGAGATGTCCGTGCTTAAAAAAATTAGGCCAGTGATTGTTACCATGCTGTTAATTTCATGTACTGTTCAGAGTATGTATTAATTGTGGGAATCAGGTGTACTTTCTTGATGAAAAATGTATTGAGGAGCTGTAGTTTTTCTTGGTGTTGCAAAATCTTCTGAGCTGTAAGTGAAACCATTAAGAGCGGGAAGGGTTAATTGTATGGGAAGCCCTGTATTCAAATACTTCTCATATACAAAATATATGTCATGCTAGAAAATATTCTATTGTCAATCCAAATAGAACACAAACTAAAATGAGATAATTGGGAAGGTGCCCATAAAGTCAGCCTGAATATATTATCACAAGTATATGTGAGATAATATTTGTTTTAAAAAGATTCTATGGCACTGTAAACTCAGTCTCATTAGAGACTGCATTTAAAAGGCTTATAAAGTTACTCATTAATGTTATCTTGTTGTATCTCCACAGCTTTTTCATTAAAGAAAATTCAGCAGAAAGCATTTTCTCCTGATAGCAGGAACCAATTTGCAATAAATGTTCTGGAAACCACTAGGGAAGCCATTACTGAGGTCTAATAAAAACAGACAAGCGTAACTTGTTCTATATTTTTGTTTCAATCACATACAGATGAGACCCCGCTCTCCACACCAACTGCAAGAGACAGCCTTGACAAACTTTCTCTAACTGGGCATGGGCAACCACTACCTCCGGGTTTTCCATCTCCTTTTCTATTCCCTGATGGATTGTCCTCCATAGAGACCCTTCTGACTAACATCCAGGTAGGCCTTTCTGTAGATCAGCTTAAAGGGATGGAGAGGAGCCAGTTGCAGATTTGTCTAAATTAATAAAACCATTCTAGCTTAATCAGTTCATAAGATTATTTGGATCAACTAATTTACTGAAACTTTCTAGTAATTTAGGTTTTAAAGGAACCACAGCAAACAAATGAATTTAGAAGCTGTCAGATACAGTACATAAAAATACAGATTGTATATTAAACCACAGCAGAAAATTCAATGTAAATTACATTGGTGTGTTTAACAACATTTGTCTTCAATGCTCTTTTTATTACAGGCTAATGAAATGTATCTTACTGTTTAACTTTATCTCATTTACTAAACAGAGAAAGAGTCCTTTAATAAATAGTTATTTCAAATTGCTCGAGTGGCATGGTGGAAAGGATATTTAAAGCTATTTGAAATGTGTCGCCCATAAAAGCATTTTCAAAAAGCACTTCTTTTATAAATAAGCTTATTTCACTTAAAGTGCTGTCTTCAAAGAATAGACTTCAAAGGGTGTTACCAAAGTTTATACAGATTTCCTATTTGGTAGTCCCAATGTCTGTTGTGTGTACATTAGAGCCGTGTTCAATTATTATTTATAGTAGATACTATACTTGAAGCCAAGTTGTTTGTGTTTCATATTAGAATTAAGAATTTTTTTTTTGTCCACAAATGCAATGACTTTGTGTTCCCCATATGCAAATTTTGCAACAATATGGTTGTAAGTTGCATGGAGAGGCAAAATGATAGTGCCAGAAATAACACAGCCATATTGCATATTCCAGATAAGCCTTGTCTGGGCAGCTACCAACTTCTAATTTGTCACCATATATTTCCTGGTCATTCCTGCAAACACATAAAACCAATTGTATTCTATCCAGCAAAGGATATTACGGAATAGGGCCAGATCCTGCTCACTTTTCTGTCTGAAGAAATCTCATGAAAGTTTATGGCACTTCAGAATTGTTTTATGAAAAGTATATGAGCCATTCATTAGTTGTGTTTTGAGGTCTAATAACGGAAAAGTACTGCTATTTAAGAATTGAATATTAGTATCTCTGCCTGGTCTGAAAGAGCATATTTATGATTCCTTTTTGCAGTTCTGGGACTTAGCATCTTAAATATTTAAACCGTGAACCAAGGTAATTTGATAACAGCATTCTTGTAGCATATCTGCTGCAGTCTGCAAAGCTTGTATTCTTTTCTTAAGGCAGAAATACAGTTAGTAATGTTTTAGCTGTGCATACATGTACAGAAAAGTTCTTAGTAATTTTTTTGACAAATGTCTGCGCTTAGTGTCTCTAGACAGCCACCTAATGAGCAAAGCATTCAGCATCAACAGGTTAGCTAATCTCGTGATTGAATATGAGAGTGCTGCACTACTTCAGGATAAATGACCAGGATTAATTTGCCAAGAATGCATTCAGTTTTGTTTTACAGAAAATGTAAATGTGAAATTCAGTCATTACTTTTTTTTTTTTTAAATGCTCTAATCTTCCCTGGGATGAAAAGATAAAAGGCAACATCATAAGCAAACCAGAAACTTTTCTGTGCCTTCTCTCATTGTGCTTTTGTACATCCTACTCCTTACATCGAGATTCCATATCATGACAAATCATCTATTAGGGAAAAGTGGTGGGACATAAGTCCTTTTGGAGTTTTTCAGTATGTCTGCACATCACAATACATGTTTTTGACAGATTTCTAGGGATCCTTTCATAATGGTATATGAAAGGCATTTCCTCCCCCTCCCCTGCTCCAGATTCAATTTTTATCAGGACAACATTAGAAAACCACTTCATCAAATAAAAAAAATAAGTAAAATTAGTTTATTTTCCCATCTGTGTAGGAAAAGTTGACTCTAAGAGCAGTAGAGTATATTACAATATCCTATGGACAATAGTGGCAATTTTGTTAATCAATGCCGTTTAAAATTATTTAAAATGGTTTCCATATTTAGCCGCTATTGCAATGAGAGGGGACTACCCCATGCCCACAAATGAGTCAGATACTGTGATGCTGACACTTCCCCAACAGAGTTTTAGGTATTTGACTACAAGTTCAAATTTGTTGATGGCATCTGTGGAAAGAGTCCCTGATTGCACTGTAATTTGTGACTTTGCTAGGAAATGTGTAAGTAGTGCCTGAAACCCATGGTGCCTTTATTACCTGAATTAGAAGGACTCTTTTCACTGAATAAATGGTTCCTTGCTGTCCTTTGGACCTGATGAATTTTGCATCCCTTTCAGTAGAGATGTGGTTTCATGGGGAGGTGGAGCAGTGTGATACCTCACTGTTCTCTTGTTGCATCAGTGGAGCAGGTCTAACTTCCTCGGAAAGATCATCTGGCCTACAGTCCATTCCCTGCCTTAAGTACTAAGGTGCTTTTAAAAGAGAAAATAGCAGAAATCTAGCCAACGGCTTCATGAGTGGATTTGCCAAAGACTGCTCTTTTTCCCCCAGGGTGATTCATGCTGAAAATAGGGAGGTGTCCTTTCACTGAAAGGGTATATGTCTACTTGTGAAATGCAAGTGAAAATTTTTTGTTAGGTAATGGGTCTGGGAAGCATCCACAACATGGCACATGTAGTGCTGGAGGTAGCCTACATTTTAGGAATATGTTTATCACAGAAATATATAAGCAAGGAGCTTCTGGCTACACTAATGTGCATGGACTTGACAGTGGATATCTCTGCCGTGATCCCCTTCTGTATATTAAGTTGTGTGAGGTGCAGGATCCAGAGGATCTGAATAACATAGACTTGGAGGCCTCCAAAAAGCTTGCAGAGACTGTCCTGGTTTAAAACAGAATAGGATTAGGGTGTCATATGGGCACTAAGTGCTCTAATTTTGACCTTTGCCAAGGTAAAAAGGATCCTAAACATTGTCATTGGAACTGTGCTTTTTGGGTATGAGAGCAAAAATTTCTAAACGCTTCTGTAACTTAAAAACTAATGTGCTATAAGTCCTGCAGATGCTGATGAACTAAGGTGAATTTGTTGCCTAACTAATTCTGTTGTAGAAGTCTGAGTCATCCTTTAGAATTAACCTCTGAACACAAGTGGGTCTGTTTCTTCCATCCATACTAAAGTTAAATGGATAGTCCCTGATCACAAATTCATAATTTTAGGCAAACATTAAACAAGCCTATTTGCTTCTGTTGTCACCAGTATGTCTTTCTGTATGCCATATATATGGGATTTTTTTTTACTTCTCCATAAATCCTTCTTTAAGCAAAATACAATGTTTAATTATTTGTACATTTAAAGAGGAGATAATAACAATATACAATACCCAGAATAACCAATGTTGTTCTTGCTGGGGACTGCTGAAATACAAACAGTAAACTATAAAAGAATGTAATTAAACAAATACACACATTAAAAAAAGGAATAAGATTGGAAACATGGGGGTTTTTATTTGGAATTGTATCTGCACATCTAAAAGGAAGAGAAAATAAATTTCCCCAGAGAACTTAAATTGAGTCATATGTCTGTTTTTTCCCAAAGTGTATTTGTAGATTTCTTCTAGATTAAATGCTGGAAGTGTATGTGCAGTTGCAGGGAGGATGAAGGGTGAGGGAAGGTGAGTCACAGCAAAATGCTGTGTGTGTGCTGGTGAGAAGGCTAAAGATGTCTCTGTTCCCCTCACATAAGTTTACCTTTTTGAGTCATGGCCTGATTATGCCAAAGTATGTTACAGCCATGGCCTTTCATGTGGCTACAATATTCTTGGGTAATAGTAATGTTCTTTCAAGCTTTTAGAGTCTGAATCTTTACCATCCCTGAGCTGAATTTCCATTAATATCTAAGGGATTATATAGTTGCACCATGATAGCTGTATTTTTCTATCAAGACTGTATTGTACTGACATATTTTTGTTGCTAAATATTTTTAAAGAAATGCCTAAAATAATTTGCAAGTATCTGATTGATATTAATAAAAGCACTGCATGGTTACAAACTAAATTCCCCTCTGAAAACAAAGAAAACTACTGGCTTTATTGCTGTGAGTCTCCTGCACTGATACTATCTATGACTAAATACTAAGGGAAAAATACTGCGAAGAGTGGATAAAGTAAAAAATCACAGTTTTACTTCATTAAAAGTAAATTTATTTTATTTATCTTCTGCTGAAATTCAAGAGAATTATTTTATTTTTCACAGAAAATAGTAATGGAAAAATGTCATTTATACTTGTGTAATATGCCTTTATCTGTGATAAAGTATTTGATCTGAGATATTAAAAGCATTGTCTTTCAGGAGTCATCTCTAGAGATATTCTAATATGTTGTCTTGCTCATGGTACTTAGTCACTAGTCAGTTATAAATAGCAGATATTCAAAAATTAACATGCGAAGTTAACTAAAATTGCATGTTTATATATATATATTTTTTTGTAGAGCCTTTCACTAGATACTTTTAATGGTGAGACCATACAAATGATATCTATTTTCCTGACTAAAAGAGAAGCAATGTTATCTGAAAGTGTTTTCACCATGAATGGCTAATACTGCAGAAAGAAGCCCCGGAGCTCCAACCCTCTGGAAGCTGGGAGGTTTGACCAGGAAAACTTCATGGTGTGCATGCCCTGATCTTCTAGTTTTCCTTTCTAACTCAATGTGGGCAATTGTTGGAAACAGGATATGATCTTCTAGATAGACTGTCAAACTAATTAGCGAGGTCATTTTGATGTCACGTATAAATGTATAGCCAACTAAATTCTGTTAGTTGGAACACACACTTATAGATGCAGCTAGAAAGAGAAGGAGCTTCTATATACCTTTCCCTCCACCCCTTTCAAAGTAGGCAACACATTATTTGCATAATTTAAAAATAGTGATGAGTAATACTGGTTTTAAGACTGAGTTGAGGTTTGATACGTGTTTTGTTTCTGTAGGATCATGAGGCTGCCCTAACATGATGGTGTTTTCAGATCAGAGAATGGGAAGAAACTCATATATCAATTTAGCTTTGCATTTGGGACAGTTCTAAAGGATTTGTCAGTGGAAAATACTAAAAAAAGTACAGTAAAGAAAACAAACTAAATCAGAATGGTCTGTAAATCTCCAGGGAATAAAACTTCCATTTTTGACATTTACATTGAAATAAAAATTAAGAATGACACAGAGAAGCCAGGCTCCAGATAGAGCCATACTGTATTAAAAACAAATCTGGAACCCTGAGCATGTTCACTGCAATTATCGTTACGCAGCCTTCGTAACATCTGACCTTTCCCAAAGAGAAATATTTTCTTTTTGTTAATTTCCTATGTTGCACTGCATTTCCAATTGTCATTGGCAGCATATTGATTTAATATCAGGTTAGAGGATTAGCCATAGCATGTACAAGTTGGACATACTGTATTTTGTATAATCTCCTACAGCTGATCCACTGGGAGAATTAATAGAATTTCCTGCAACTCTGAAATTGCTATTCCTGTTCCAGGGGGCACTGATGATTTTTAAATGTTGTACTTTTTTAGTTTTTCTCAGACCCTTCTGCACTGAATAAAGGGAGATATTGAATGTTTCCAGTATTTCTGCATTAGTGCTGTCATTGGCAGCAACAGCACTTTTGATATGCATCAGTTTGGCTCTAGTGCAGATTTTTTTTTCATTGGATGCCTACTGATGTGCACTGATTTAACTTCTAAAAATGAAACTTAATTTTGTGTAGCTTATAAGTAGTCCCTAGTGGATCTTGGCTCCAAAAAGCTAATATTTTTCAGACATAATCAGCAGCAATAGGTAATGTATTACCATTAGCTATGTTAGCAAGTATAAAAAAAGGAAAGGCTGGGGGAGGAAGTGTGGTGCAGAAATTCAATAGAAAATGTAATATTCTTTTAGCAGCTTTGTACTTTGCAGCAATTCTTAATATAAAATTACACACATCAGTGTTACACTCTAGTGTTATTCTCCATGTTTATTCACAATGATTGTTTCATATTTAAAGAACACCAAAATATTGTGTTTTGTCAGCCAAGGACAATAATAGTTTAATAGTAATTTATTTTAAACTGCTACTGATAATACAACCAATCAACACATTAAGTGATGCCAACATTGGCATCTTGCTAAATAATCTCTAGGCTTTGCACCGAGAGTACATCTTTCAAAGATAAGTCAACAAGAGCAATCAGAGCAGAAAATTAGAATTTGGTATCTTAGAATTAAAATACAGCTAAACTAAAGTTTTAATTGGGGTGATCTAAAAGGGCACTTGATGTAATGATCTCTTTCATTTGTTGCTAATTGTTTGTTCCTGATGAAGAAGAAACATGTACATGAATGTAGTTGAATTGAGTAAAGACGGCAGTTGCTTTAGCAGCTTGATTTTATTGTTAAACAAGATGGATTTTAAGAATTTGGGAAGACAGTGTTTGCAGCTCTAAACTTACCAGACAATACACTTTTCATCAACAAATACTTTTCATGTAATTTCTCTTGATCTGGTTTATTTATGATTTGGATGAATCACATATTCCACTAAGTGATGAATTGGAGGAAATTAAAACACTCTAGAGTTTAAGCATAAGCCAGAAGCAGGTATTGATTAACAACTCCTACTTCAGTTTTTTACTAATTCAAATGCACCAAATGTAGGAGAATATGACTGTGGAAAAGGAACAGAATTCAAATTAATATTAACTTCTAGAAAAACCACTTTCCAAGTATTTCAAATTGTACTTTGCTTTGCATATGTAATGTAGAGCTTTATATGTACTTTCTTTGTTTTTCTTTAATAGTCATTCAGGTTTAACATTCAACCCAAAATACCTTTGTGGTTTAGTTATTTTATGACAGCAGAAGAAAACTGGTAAAACTTTAAACATTTTGTGAGGACATTTGCTGTGTTACCATTGTTACCATTTTTCCAAACATGGTTCTGTACTCACGTAGCGTATATCATTTTGCTTACCATCTGGGCCTTGCAGTCAGGTGTTGAGTTCTTTTAGCTTTTGTGGACTTCAATAGATTGAAGTGTAACAGAGCTGCAGAGCATTAAGCTCTGAACAAGACAAGACTTGAGGCAACAATTGATTTAAGAAGGAGGATGAGGAGTACTGAAAATAACAGGCTCTGAAAACAGTACTAAAAGAGGAGTTTGAAGGATACAAATTTTAAAGCAATCATTGGCACTGGGAAGACTAGAGGGATAAATGTGCAGACTAACACAAAAAGTACTTTTTCTGTTTCTCAAGAATCATTATACATGCTGCTTTGTCCATTCTTTTTTTGGAGATACTTAATAAAAAAAAAAAAATTTAAAAACATGCAACCCAGAATCCAATTTAGGAAGTGTGGCTGAGGGGTCAGGGAGCTTATTTGGGAATGGGGCATCATGTTTTTATGTCTGTAGTGCTCAAACCTGGTCTTGAGTGTGAACCTTGTATCTGTTAGCTGAATGTTTCCCTAGCAGAGCCATTGGTGAGTACTGTTCTGTCTCGTTGGCATTGTTTTGCTTTATATCAGTAATTAAATCTCTGTTGGGTCAAATTATCTCTATGGTTATCAGGAGTCTTGCCTAGGATATAGGAGAGTTAGTTTCATATCCATGGAGGTTCATATATGAATATCCGTGCTTAATTATCTACTTTATTATGATAGCTTCAGTAGGAGAGATTTGGGTGTAGACCCAAGAGCCTGATGGCTAGACTCTTGGAAAATGGAAAAGGACATTTGCATGTTCATTTATTTCAATTTCATTTCTCCTTCTTTTTTGATGCCCTGTGTCAGTGTCCTATCTAGTTGTTATTATTAATAATACACTATTAGCTGTGCCAGGATCATTTTATTTCCTTTCAAAAGAAGAAGGAAGTTTGAAGTTGGAATTCTCAAAAGAAGTTTAGAATAATCTGAATTGTTATTTCCTGATACACTAACAACAGAAAAAAGGGTACAGTTTGTATCAACCATCTCAGATCAAGAAATCGAGACATGATTGTGTTTTGTTTTTCTGCTGTGTGATAATAATCATACCAAATCAGGGAACACACTTGTTAAAACAGAGATATCTTCCTGCTTTGTGACCGTCCTTTGCTTAACATCCCAATATAGCTGTAGTCCATGGTAATTAACAAGGATGAGGAGCAAAATGGCAGGACTTTAAAAGAGACTTTCTCCCTTAGCTAATTTCCATTGGCTTGAGTTGGACTAGAGATTGAATTCTGTGTATTATGTGACTGTGAGACTGACAACTTTTCAGTTTTCTTAAAAGGAGTAAACCTATTCCTATACATTTTTTACATTAGTTATATGCACAGTCAGAGGTGAGGTTACATTTTCTGGGAAAACATGACTTCCAGGTTTTTACAGACTTTTGTCCAGCTGTTAAAGTTATTTCCAGTTAAATATTGTTGTTGATAATAGGTAACTTTGATACTGTGACAGAATTATTTTATTTCTAAAATCTCACGTGACTATCAAGGAAAAATAAAGGTAGGTAGTTATTATGTCAACTGTTCTAACATTCTCCAAATATTATCCAACTTTATCTCTGAACAGGGTCTACTAAAGGTTGCTATAGACAATGCCAGAGCTCAAGAGAAACAGGTCCAACTGGAAAAAACAGAACTGAAGATGGAACTCTTCAGGGAACGAGAACTGAGGGAAACACTTGAAAAACAGTTGGCTGTGGAGCAGAAGAACAGAGGTATCTTGCTTAAGCAGACATAAACACCATGTAATTTATTTCCTTAGGAAAGAATTTTCTAACAAACACCTGCATTTGTTCAAAATTTTACCACCCTTAAATCATGTTTTGTCTCAGCTGACTGCAGTGAAGGATGTTTTATAACCTGCCTAATTTTGTATAGGATCTTCATGAGACTTGGAGCAAGGAACCTCCTTTTTCTCAACATTTTTCTTGAATATTGTAACATCAGTAATACAAAAGCAGTTATAAATACCCTAGGTGCTGTTACAGACCTTTGCAGGTTGTGATCATTAGGAAAAGGGACAGCTACTTAAGACAAAGACAATCTGCATCAAATTTAAGAATCTGCAAGTTTTTAGGAACTCTGGTCTGTTCTTGTAGTGCATATTTAGGCAAACTGGAGGTTATAAATATAAAGATAATGGTAATATATGAGCTCTTCATAATGCATAGTAAATAAAATACATGTTTGTAGAAGTAGCAGTTAAGGTTCTTCTTGATGAAGCAGAAGCGTTGGTAGCATCTGTAGCGTTAACATCAGCCACTGTAAAGCCTGTACATGTTAGAGATTTTTAAAAAATTACATTGATAGCAATGGTGAGGCAGTTTGCAGTGATTGGCATTAACTATGTGCATTACGAGCATGTTTCTATCTTTCTTTATGCGTCCATTTCTCTGTCTCTGTATGTCTCACCCTTTGAAAGTGCCCGGTTCGTTTGCAAGGACAGTTAACCTCTGGGACTCACTTGCTGTTTAACTCAGACCATGACAAGTCAGATGTGTATTTTTGTAGGGCTAGAGCTACAAATCTCTTCTTGTTCAGTTTATGTTTCTGGTAACCACCTAAACAGAGAATCCCAAGAACAGTTGGATTCAAAGCCAATGTCATTATGCCTTAAACTTACATGCTAGCAGTAAGTACTAAATGTAATCCTTTTTCATGCCTTCACCCATTGAAGGGTAGGAATATCACATCATTAATTACCCTTTTTTTAGCTTTTGAGAGTACATTTTGAAAGACAATTGCTATTAGCAATTATCACACCTGTGCAATGAATCATCCCTTTGTCCACAACAGGTCTATTCTGCTCAATACAATTATATTACACTTTTAAAATAGTTTGGTAAAAGAGTAATTTGGTTAGTCTTCACATCTTTCTCACAACTGCTCAAATATATGTTCCCTTTTAGAGTTGTGCAATCACATGCACAAGAGAAAAGGTTTGGGCAGGAACCCATCTGACTGTAGTTTTGCCATCTTAAAATTAGGTGTCTCATTTTAATGAATAGAAGTTTGCTTGCTGAACAATAAAGGGAGAAGCTGTTCTCAGATAGGTTGGGTGGGTCAATTGCACTGTGAAGACTTCTTTCTCTTCCCTTTAACTCCAGAGGTCACATGGTTGAGTAGGCTGTGCTAGACACATGTGTTTTGAACAGTGAAAATTAAGCAAAATGAATTTAACTCAAAGTTATATGTTAGAAAAAAACATGGGATAGTCCTTTATTTTGTTCAGGTTACTGAAATAATTGGCAATATTATTTTCAGCATGATGCATTACCTGCTTTTGTATATGTATCCCTCTAATGATGATCTTGCACTGGAGAAAAGAGTCAGACCAAAGAGGAATGGATTGGAACACTTAATGGTGGTATGCAGCAAAGCAAATATAATGAGGATGACTATCTCTGCTAGTGGCTACTTCCATATAAAACAAAGAAAAGTGATGGATTATTCTTTAAAATTAACAGATCGAAGTAAGAGAGAAAAAATAAGGCCAGGTTGAAATTATTGTGACTATTTATTCTTCAATTAAAGGCAGAAAAATGCATAGGAGCCTTTACCTACTGTTAGCTTTCCAGATAGCAAGTGTCATATCTTAAGGAAAGTTTCACATGTCATAATGGAAGCATGAGCAAGAAGGAAGAAATGTACCAGGATCCCTGCTAAGTGAAGAGACACCGTATGGAAATACTGAAATGCACTTAAAAGCTGCAGCATAGAAACACAAGACACTGTGTCACATAGAGGTCAAACCCTTTGGGAAGGGGATCTTTAGCATTAGGTAACATCTATCTATCTTTTGCTCATCATGTTAATATAAGTCAAATATAATTTTCTTTAGTGGCTATATATGAGTAATATGAGTAATTTTTCCTTTTTTTGTGGAGCATTGGATTCACTGCTGCTACTGTATGTTCTAAAGAGCTGCTTATTTACTGTACTGCTTCCTTCCTTCTTTCTAAATTTTCCAATTAACGATTCCTAAGGCTGTAGGATGTGTCTCATCAACTGGTGAAAGTAGGATAATATCTCTTCTGTGAGCAGCTACACAGTAAGGGTTTGCTAATTCTGGCTCTGACTGCTGTAGTCACATCTACAATGTGTCAGCCATGATGACATTTTAATTCAGAAAGCAACATATGTTTCCTTCTCATTTATTGCAATCACTTTCAAAGTACTTATAATGAAAACATTAAAACCATGCAATGATTCAAAATGTATTTAGTTTAGCCTTTGTATAGATGCTAGATGTTCTTTGATAGTATGAGCTAATTAGACTGTAAAGTAGTTGGTGTTGTACAAAATGAGAAAGAACCAAAAATTCCAAAGTCTTGGATGTAAATTATGTAGTTATTCTGACTACAGGATATGTGCTTATGTTAATTTTGTGCCTGAACAGTTCTGTATGGCAGCACAAAATATACAAGATCATCTAAAAGGTGGTTCTTCTTAGCATATAAATTAAAGAGTAATAACAATGAACAGTTCCCTTAAAAAATTTAATTATTTGCATTTTGTGAAAGATACCACCATCACAGTCTACTGTCCCTGGGGAGTATGAACTGGTGGAAGTATATTTTTGTATTTTCCAGCATTCATTGCTAGGCAGGTACTGGAGGTTACTTTGGAGTGAGATACAGGTCTAGATGGATTTTGGCATGCAAACTTAACAGTTCCTCATAACTGGATTTGGTAAGGATAATTCTTTTCATGTGTGTAAAGAATTCTTTAGTGAGTAATTTAGTAGGTAGTTTCTTAGTTGGTGTAAAAATAACAGACTCTCCTGGAAAGGATTATCCAGAAGATCTTGGGACAAAAGAGTTCACATCCGTGAAAACCCTAAATGTACTATTTAAGAATGGTTGGGGTGTGGCAGGGGAGATAATGCTATGCTTTACAACTTTACATGATTGCTTCAGAGGCCCACTTTGGTTTTAATAGAGTAGAAAAATTGGTTGACATTACCCTTTTCCATCAGGAGCATAACATGTGATATGTTCCTTTAGTTAGTGATCCTGCAAGTCTTACCTTTGTGGTTGTAAGAACGAAAATTGTGATGAAGTCCCATCCTGGACTTGCCATCATTTTCCTACAGAGTTTAAGCTGAAGAGATACAAGGGAAAGATTTTTTCTAAATAAGGACTTTCTATACTTAATTTCAAAATCCTCCTTTCTTTACCAGTATTTTCCCTCACATTTGACATAGCATTGTAGTATTTACTTGACTGGAGGATCCAGCACCATAAAGGATTTGCCGCAAGTTCTTCAAGGTTAGATGGCTGATGGGACAGGCACCAACAGAAAGCAAGAAAGAGGAAAAGGAAAGACAAAAGGGAAATGTGGGAAAGGAGTAAATATGGGGAAGAGACCAGGCACCAAGAGGTCAGATGGCTTGCAGGAAGCAGATCTTGAAGGGGAGTTAGAAGTCTCAGGGCCTTTCCCCAGGAAATGAGGACCAGAGGAGGGTGGGGAGTGCCCAGCACCCAGGCACATGGATCCCCCTCTTACACAAGAGAAACTGCAGGGAGGCAAGAACTCCATCACTGTGCATCTATTAACTGTGCTAGGGGAAATAGAAATGGTGAAATTAATTCTGAAAAACCACCTCACTCCAGAGACAGGGGCTTATATACGTCAGATGATTCAAAAAGTACATTCCATTGCTAGTTTCTGGGGTTTTCTGATTTGAAAATTTGCATTCTCAGCTGTTTATTAAAAAAAAAAAAAAAAGAGTAAAAAAGTCATTGCTTGATACCGCATACTCTTGAATATTGTCAGATAGAACAGTAGCTCTTAGAATATTCCAGGGTGATTCCAGCAAATTTCAAGTAATTTAAATGGGTATTGTGTAATTCATCAATTTATATGAATGTTGCAGCTGTAGCATTTCTCAGGACTCTTAATAGGTAATCGTGCAGCCAAGTTTCAGATCCAAACTGGAGTATACTGATGTTATTTTTTTTCACAGCAATAATTCAGAAAAGGCTAAAGAAGGAAAAGAAGGCAAAGAGGAAATTGCAGGAAGCACTTGAATTTGAGACTAAACGACGAGAGCAAGCAGAACAAACACTGAAACAGGCAGCTTCAACAGATAGTCTCAGGGTCCTAAATGGTAAGAAGCCAATTTTTGCCTCTGTGTCATTAACTCTCAATTTACGTGCCAAAAGAATCTTGTTATATTGAAAATTTATAACATGATGGAAAGGGACAAAAAAGAAAATCTCCTTTCTTTCCTTCATTCAAGTGATACCTCTCTCTTTATTACTTTTTTACTTTATATAGTGTGTGCAAATAAACTCACTGGAGAGAATGTTCAAACTAGGACAATTTTATATTATTAGCTTGAGAAGTCAATTTTTTTTTCTACCTTTTTTTCTCCCCCCCTTTATGCCTGAAAAATCTATTGCTCATTAATCTTCCCAGTCTAACAAAAAATTGTCCTGGCCTCCAGTCATTGTTCAACATTAAAAAAACTGACAAAGGTTGATTGTATTGTAATTCAGCATTGGAGTAACAGGTTGTAAAAAGGGTTATAAGAATCAAATGAAATATGTGTCAGTCTTACCTTTCTATGTTTGTAGACTCTCTGACCCCAGAGATAGAAGCTGACCGCAGCGGGGGCAGAACAGATGCTGAAAGGACAATACAAGGTAGGAATTTGCAAAAGGCTATAAATCTAGATCTTGCTATATGAGTTTTTCCTCAGCTTTAGACTGCTATTCAAGCATGTAGCCTACCATCTGGGCCACATCAAAACAAGTTCAAACAAGGTCAAGTTCATCTTGCTTGTTTATAAGAGAGAATACATTCTGTGCTGATAGATTTTCTTTAAATTAATAGGTCATTTCTGTTTATACAGAGCAATTAAAGAAGAATAATTAATTTGAAGCAGTATCGGGTTGAATCTCAGACATGTTGAACGCAGTTTTTGTGAATGTGTGTAGTTTGATTTGAGTTAATAATGTTTTTAAAGGTATATTTGAAGCATCTTGAGCCTTTTAACTGTACAAATAGCTAAACCTAATGGGTAGCATTCAAGGCATGATGAGAATTTCATAGCTAATAGTCAGTGGCAGTTACTGAAAGGTGTGTTTCAATAAGCTACTCTGAGCATTAACAATAAATAAGCTGTTTATTCCCATCTTGAATTTTTCATTTACCACATCCCATTATTTACATTTTAATAAAACAAATCTGCTGAGTAAATTTATACATGAAATACTAAAGAGAGCCATATTACTTCCCCTGTGAATCTAGATGTATATATATATGTTGCAAACATCAAGATATTAGTAAAGAGCAAATTTTGAAGATAGTATTTATGTTATAATATCTATTCTTATCAACAGGCTAAATCTACTTACATGAATACTAAACAATAAAAATAGCAATTGTTTTCAACTGTAAACGAAGGTGCTTTTTTCAGAGGCAAGCCTTAAAGGATTAGCTCCAGTAATCACACTCAATTGCCTTTATTTTGCATTTCGAAGTCAATCATCCTAACAGTATCATTTGACATCTTCTGTGGGTTATTTAATCACATTTTCTAACTTCCAAGGAGTTGTTACTGGTGTGCCACAAGGAGACTGTAACAACAGAAAAAAAAATTCAAGAAGCTTTTAATGGATTGAACATATAAACAAATACCAAAAATGCAGTAAGTTCTTATGAAAGGCAAACACATATATATAAACAAATACATTTAAAGCAAGTTATGTCTGCGAAGTCAATAACAAAGAAGTTGGAATATGCCAGATTAAATGTTGCCTGGGAAGTGAATATATGTTATGAGGTCTATTATCCCAGATTCCTGCCTTCCTTCCCGTAAAATGTATACGTTATTCAAAGCACCATTTGACATAATCCATTTGGTAAGAATTCAGCCATTATGTCTTTTGTTATAATCCAGACATTTTGTTACTTCTTTTGATGCTAAAACAAACTTCTAATTTCTTGGGAAGACATGCTGCTGCACCGGTCACTGCAGTACTTGCACTCTGCAAACATTAATTGCTCCATCTTCAGAGCATTCTTGCAAGAATTGAAATTTGGAGTATTCCATTCGGAGTATTGATAGCTGGGAAACAGAGTCAAAGACAGATTAAGATGACATATTACTTAACTGTCAAGTATCAAGGACCTAATTTTTCAGGATGCTTTGCATTTTTGGCAAAAGTATTCAGGTGTAATCAAATCACTGTTCCTGTTGAGTTCAGTTTCACTCATAGGCTGAAATATCAAGCTGGATATTTATAATATTTATAATAAGAACAATACAATTTTGGAAGTATGTATTCTAAAGGACTTATCCCAAACTATATAGAAACAGCATTTCAGCTTTTGAACAATAATTGTGCATTCTTTCCCAGCTATCCTCTGCCTACTATTGCTCAATTCACATATTTTCAATTTTGAAATAAATGAAATCAAGGATTTACAGGAGATGTTCTCAGTAATGACTTTTCCTTGATTCATCTGTCCAAGATGATGTACATTAAAAACAAAACTAAAATCCACAGATGATTATTTAGTTCAAGGCTGGACCATGATATTTTCTGATTGTGATATTGAATCATACTGCAAAGGCAACCTTAATTCTGACATTTCCTGTAACTACTTTGCACTCTTAACATATAACTAAAGCAGAGGGTCTATAAGAAAAAGGAAAGAATAAGCAAGAAATTGAGTTGTCATGTCTTACAGCTTAATGTGTTCAGCCAATCATAGTACAGCAGTTCAGAACTTTTAGTTCTACCACAATATATAATGCTACAACACAAATGTAATTGTAGGAACACACTGATGTTGTTAATCAGTCATTATAGGGTGACAGGCTTCAGAAATAGTTCAAGAAACAGTAAGTAGCAGGCAAGTCATGCCAAATGTCAGGACTCTCTGTGTTCATTTCCAATACTGGAAGGAGGATTTCCTTTCACCATAAACTCCCTTTTCTCTGTGTCCCACTTACTCTGTATCCCTTTGTATCTGTCCCAGTTCCTCCTACTTTATTCCTCCTCCCTCTAATCCCACTTTTTGCCAATTGCTAATCTGACTCTTTTCCTTGCTCTACATTACATTGCGCTTCTTTTTTCCTAATTTCACATTCTTCCAGCATTCTCTTCTGAACCTGGTTTCATGCCACCCTGATTATTTCCTTAATTACAAGCTCTTTCTCTCCCAGTGACCTCTAGCCCCCTGGCTGTGTCTGACCCTTCCTGTTGCCTCCTCCCCTTACCCAGTCATTTCAAGAGCTGCATTGACATTCCCTGTTACCAGCCTTCCCTGTTGCAAACCACATCTCCATCTGTAGTGTCTGCTTTCCCTGTCTCCCTGTCAGGCTCACATTCCCTACCAGTTTCAGTATATTTTTGGGTTTTTTTGTGTACCTGCCTGGATATCAGGGAGGGAAGCACTGAGAGCATTCTGGTAGTATTTCAGTATTTAGCATGGCAATTGTAGGCAGGAGTGAGGAGAAAGAATTGCAGGGAAAGAACCACTTCATTCCTGCAGCACTGGAATAAAGCATGCTCAGTACAGATGGAGCCCTTTACCTGCAAAACTCTACAAAAGCTTTCCAATGGATGAAACCTTTTTCCAGTACTTTCTTGGATTTTGTTTGGGGCAACAAAGACCCTATTGTCACAATTAAACACTATTTCAATTGTGTCCTTACGTTTTATCTGTAAATTGTATTTTGTATACTTTGGTATGCACTATAAAAGAAATATTATATACTATTCTAAATACAGTATATTCCATAATTAAAAAAATAATACCACCTCTTGCACCTTTCAGGTTCTGGGGAAAAGATACTTACTAGGGAAATACTTTCTTATTCCTCTCAAAAATGTATCTGTGTCTCAGTATCGAAGCATGCCTGGGGTAATAGTCTTTTTATCCACAATCATTTTTCAATTTACTGTGTTGAGCATGCTATGCAGTTCTATAACTAAGCAAACAAAGGTAGGAAAGCTGCAGTGCTCTGTAGGGAAGTGTTATAATTGAAACACAAAGTGTAATTTCAGCATTTAAGAAAATATTATGCAAGAAAATCATAATTAAAACTAAAGATTTTGTTTACTATTTATTATGAATAAATGGATACTTGTCAGCTTGAAGTTATATCTAATGTTGCTATTTTTAAGTAACACTTTGAAGAGTAAGGAATAGGACTAATTTAAGCGTAGAAGATAATTGCATTTGTCAATAAGGGGGTATGTTCTGTTCTATTTTTTTGTCATGTAGCACTCATTTAGATTCACTTTTAATGCATGTAAAGTCTTTTGTAAAATAGGAGCGATAATAAAAAGGAATTTGAATACAAGACTATAAAAAGAAGCAATGCAGAGTATTTTAGAGTTGGGTTTGAGTTTTTTAAATACTGAGTAGATAACAGTTTGTTGCAATATCCATAAAATGTTAACAAATAATCATAATAAATGATTGAAATATGGATCTCCGATGTACTTATGGGGTTTTTTTAAGAGATATAAATAGATACTAAGCTATTAGAAACTGGTGTAGACACTGGTTTTAAATGTTTTCTTTGCTTCTGTTTTAAATAATAATAAAGCAGATTATCCTCTTCTCCATACATATTGTAGGTTCACTAGATGCCTATGCCTAGCTCCCAATCCGGTTTCCCAAGACCCCCTCATCCCACACAAAAAGGTACCATAAAAAGATAATGTTTGACTTTTATATACTGTTTTGTTACCAGACCTCTTACTAAGCACTAGAACAATGACATTTACTGCTGCTTTTACTTTCTTATTTCCACTGATTTTTTTCTTCTCCATCTGGTTACTTGCCATGTATTTGGCTGCCTACATTATTATGTTTTATTTTCCTCTCTATATCCCATGTTCTCAATTTTCTCTCTCCCATCAGTTTCCCTCCCAAGTCCTGTACCTTCATTTTCATTCCATTTAAACACAAATCGCTTTACACATTATCTAAAACCTTCTAAACTGTTCTAGTTCTGCACCATCTTCATCATTGACCATTCTTTCCTTGTCACATTCCTGTCATGTGTTCCTTTGCTCAAATCAGTCACAAATGGATAGCTTTTGTCCCAAAGCTATCCTGGTAAGAACAGGAAGATGAATCAAATTTTCCCTCTTTCATGCTGCTGTTTTTTTTGTCTTTTCAATTTATTTCAAATTTTCTAGCAATTGCCTCAGCTTGCAACTTTTCTGCTTTCTTCCGAATAATTTCCAACTTCTACATGCCATCATTCCAGCTGCTCCTGAAATCAGCTCCATCATTTACTCCTATGTCTTCTTACCCTGCTCAGTTCCCTGAATTCTCAGGTGTATCTGGTTTTTACCTCAAATGTCTGGTTTTGTTGCAAGAGGCCCTTTGCATTTTCCATGTCCTCAAAGTTCTTCCATTCTGGTCACTCTCAATCAAGTATTTCCTCACCCATGTATTATTCTCCTCTAGTAGAAAATTTGTTCTCCTTGTCCATTGGTCAGATTTTCACACCTCAGTTCCTTATTCTGCTGCAAATATTATTTTTTTCTTCTAGCACATTATCAGCCTTTCTCCAGATAAATCTGTTATCTACTCTCCCTGTCCCTTAGCAAAATGAAAGCCCTTTCCCACCAATGTCTTGCTTTTCTTTAGTTCTCCACCTCTTCTCTAGAATCATACTGACAATTCAGTTAAGTGTAATGCTAAGTGGTTTCAGATTATACTTTCCTGATGTAAGAAAAAAACCCACACAGCTACCATGCACACAGAACCTTCCAGGGCCATCTGTCTTTCTCCCCTCCCAGAAAGGACGAGAGAGGAAATAGGGATGTTGAACAGATTCAGGAATAGAGAAGGAAAATAACAGCAATTCAACACACTCACTGCATGGTCCTGTGTGAAGTTCCTTGTAAAGCCTTTGGAGGCTACTGAACAAGAACAAGAAAGAAATTACAATTTAAATTTGCCCATTGTAAGAACCTAGTGTGTGCATTTTGCTGCCCAGATATTAGGTGACAGCTGCCCTGCAGTTGCCCTCCACATTAATAAAAATTACTTATATACGGCTTCAGTCATTTGAATGGAAACCTAACCTAAATTGTTTCTGCATTGGTTTGAAACTTGTTTAATCTATTTTTCAACAAGCAAAATCCATGTAATAATCTGAACTGATAGTCCTTGATTCTTTCTTGTTATATTTGTGTTTGAAAGATGGGTATCTGAAGGACTTCCACAATGAAAAGGAACTTTTGGTGATTCTGTGAAGCTACTGCACACAATTCTATTTCTTATGTATAAATCATGGACAAAAGTGTGTGGAAATTTGTGATGATGTTTTTTATGAGATCAAAACCTTTATTGGAAAAGGCCATTATCAAGGCTGTGAAGTCAAGCATTCCAAAATTAGGAAATGGTAGAATTAAGGTTGTCTTCCACACCTTTGTTCAACTGTCTTTGTATATGTGTCATGATACAATCTTTAATTATATGATTAGATACTGTATTTTTCACAATACCTTGTCTCATTCAGTGCAGAGGACAAAACTATAGGTGAATAAATGGATATGTATCCAATATTTTCTTTATCTTCAGTGGTCAGTGTGTGTTCTAATGCTTTATATAATGCTTGGTTTATATATAATGCTTCCATCATTAGACATCATGCTTTAGAGAATAGTTGTGAATGATTATCTAAACTTCTTCCATATATTAAATCTTAATTTTGGCCTTTTCTAACAGCTGAGGGCTTTGCTTCACTAATGTCCTAGATAACTATCCTCTAGGGTTGTGTTCTTAACAAGTAAACTACAAAGTCAGAGGTTTCACTGTGAGACAACATCTGAAAAACATATGGAATTGAATCTTAAGATTCACAGTGATAAAACTAACCAAGTAACTGATAAACTGTAATACCTTAATATGAGCAGTGTGGCCTAAGGAATGACCATTTTGCTATGGGAGTTTTACAGATACTTGCTATGATAAAGACAATCTTGGGATACATTTTGTGCTCTTGGGCACAGAATCTTCCTTTCATTTTTCTTGCAACCTGTATCACCTCTAGCAGTGTCTCCATCAGGCTTTCTTTTTCTTGGTTCTCTCTCATTTCTGGGCTTTCTATCAGTCTTAATATCAACTTTCAAATTTTATAATCTTTTTCTTGACCCTTTTTCTCTCACACCCTTCAATGCAAGTTTCTTTTTATATCAAGTCATAATTCCAGCCTCTAAAGTTTTGACTTCTTATGCCTAATATCCTTGTAAGCAAGATCTGGGTGTCTCCAGATACTGACTCATAACACTCTATCCATATGCCACATGTCCAGTTACTCACCAAGATTTCTCCCTCTGAGAAACCTCAGATGACTTTACTTGACTTTCTTGCCCTATCTGTGTTCTGTCTCCCCTCTTTCCTTCTGTTCTTGACCACTGGGTTCTGTTCTTGTCTATTAATACAAATAATTCAGTCCCCCAACTTCAGCCTCAGTTATTGTCAGCCAATCATTTTTATTACTTTATTTCACGGTGTCTTCCAGTGCACTGGTTTCTGTGTTTCTATCTATGTATTTAGCCAGTCTCAGTCACTCCCCCAGTCACATTTTCTGTCCTTGTTTCCAATTCCAATCACCTCAGACTTCTTGTCCTAATTTCTGTAAATCTTGAGTATTTTTGTGAGTTCATGTTTGTAGACTTAGAGAAGATTACTGTTGGCTGCTAATCATAGATAGGATACATTTTCCAGTGCACGACTACTCTCAAATTAACTAATGATTTTTTAAAAATAGTTTTCAGTATCGTCAAATGACAGAACATTTATTTCTTTCCTAAGGACATCAGTGTTCTTTGCAGCACCTTTAACTAAGATGTCTTCTCTTTAGTATTTTCTTCATTTATTTTCCTCATGATATTGACTGTGATGACCAGCGTTAAGTCTATTTCTTTTATGTGTAAAGTCCTTTCAATAATTGCATCTTTCTCCCAGAGCTTCTGTCTCCTATCTCTGCATTTCTGTCTGTTCCTTTCCATGTCCCTCTTAATCTAAAGCAATTCCTTTTGCATCCATAGCTGCCTGAAGACGAGGTCATCCAACTGTATAATTCCATGTAAAACAATGGCCATATGTTCTCTAAAGTATTAATTGATTAAACCTAAGAAAAGCACCTGATTCTTTTTACATTTTACCAAGATTTTTCTTGCCTTTTTTTCCTCATCAAAACTCTTGAAACTGCTAAATGTCTCTCTATGTATATCAACTTGTAAATTCTGCATTTTTATTCAATTGACACTTGCTCATCAGTTATTCTGGTTTTATCACCACTTAGTAAGTACTATGGATTTGTTGTTACTCATTTATTATTGCATGGGACTTCTAGCAGAAAGGTGCTTGGGTTTAGTATAGAGCCAGAATTCTCAAATTAATGGATCAGGTAATTTGAAGAATAAAAATGCATTTTCATTTTCCCATGTGACATTCCTTCTTCTCTGTCGACCCGCTTCAACACTATTTCAGCTTCCCCTGTTGCTTTCTCATTTTCCTTCCACCTCTGTTTTACCTCCTCCCCTGCCAAGTACTACTTCTGAATATCCCAAATATTTCTTAATATGTCACTTCCTTGACCTACGAGGCAATGTGTGTGTGTATGATCTGGAGCCATGTGGCTGCTGGTTGACCAGGTGGCTGACTAGGAGGCACATGCATTCTGAGGGATCAGTGACAAACCAGGAGATACGCATTTTCTGCTGGACATCTTGTTGCTGCCTCTTGGCAGCTGGGCAAATCAAACAGTACATGATGCTTCTCAGCAGCTGAAGGGCCAAACAAATGGTTTTTCAAACTGCAAGAGACCCACAGCCCACCTGTTGTGCAGGCCTGCTATAAAGGTTGAACATTTCAGCAGGGAAAAGAAGTCAGGAGCTGGAAACAAAGCTGTCAGAAGCCTGGAAGGCAAAGGGATTTTTTTTTCTAGATATGTTGAATAACTGCCCAAGGAAACATCTGCTACTTAGCTAGGCTGTTTATGGAAACAAACAGCTGACTATTCTAGACCCATAGAAATATAAAAAGGTTCTGTGAAGCAGCAATGACAAAACAGTGGACTGACTTGTTTGGAGATAAACATTTCTGTGATTTTTAGGCCACTTAGCCTGTTATTCCATTAGGCCAGATTAAAAAAAATAGCAAAAAAAAAACCCAAAAAACCAAAACAAACAAAAAAAAAAAAAACAACCAAAAAAAACCAAAAAAAAAACCAACCAAGCAAAGAACCTAATCATTTCCATTTAATTTGTCAATAAAAATTCCTTTATTCAGCTTAGGATTCAACAAGGACTATGAAGGCCTGCCAATGTGAAATAACATGTCTTGTGAAAGTGTGACTTTCAGCCATATGACAGATAGCTTTTACATTTTGCTTTTTACCTGGCTGATTATCAGGTTTCTTCCTTAAGTTTTCCATTTTTAAGATTTCTAAAGGTCAGTAAGACATCTGGTTTCAGTCTCTACAGTTTTGATTAACTGCAGGCATAAGAAAGGACTGTCTCTGTAATGTGACTGCTCTCCTTTGGGTTATTCTACCACCTCTCTAGGTAAGAGTAGTGATCCGAGGTACCAGAAACGTGGGAAAGACAACAGAATGGAGCAAAGCCATTGTAGTGACCCACTGGAAGTGATATCTGCTGTTTTTGTATTGATCCTTCTCTGCATGCTAGAGTTTGTCAAACCAACTGAAGCCTTGGTGAAAACGTATGCACATGCACTGTTCAATTACAGAAGCTGAAGGGTAGTGTGTTTTCTGCTTTGCTTTTCTGTCTTTCTTATGCTCAAAAGAAAATTTGTTTTCAGACCTAGTGGTGGTCTTAAGGATGAGACACTGTTAGAATTTTAGTGTCTAACCCTCAGTGACATATAGTGGAGCTGCCTTACTAACTCCCTCTGGTTAGTCCATCTGATTCTATTTTAGTTTTGTTCAGTCTTCATAAAATATTTGCTGGTTCAATGCTGTTCTTATTTGCAGTAACACATAATGCTTCATTTTCCTTCTGATTAGTGCCTTAAACTTCAGTTGCTTTTTGACTTCACTGTGTAACACCTTGTATTAATGTCAGGGTCATGCACTTATTATTCATGTGAACAGTGCTATTCACTTCAATGAAATTATATACATAATAATAAATAACAACATTAATCTGTGCGCACCACCTTGAATTTCATTACTGTTGCAGAAGATATATCTCTGAAAATAGGTTCTCTTATTTTTTATGCATTTTAAAAGGGACTTGGCTCTCTCTATGTACACTAATTTAAAGATTTTTTTTTATTTCTCCTAAGCCTTACTAGCTTTACCAGCTCACAAGTTTTAAAGACACTTGTTTTACTGATTATTTTGGCTTGACAGACTATCCAATATAGTTTAGCTTTTAAACCTAGATTCTATAGTAGACATTTAAAACATCTCTTGCTAGTTCATGTCTTTTACTGTTGATACAGGAATACTCGATGAGGAAACAGATGTTAAAGATTTATTTTGTTTCATATTTCATTGACCATGGATAAATACTGAAATTATCTTACAATGCATGGAAACCAAACAGCAATAAGTATGTTCCCTATCCCCCTGCCCAGGAGTCAGCACTTTGGCAGGTTTTCAACCCAAGCTAATCAATTAAAGACAACATTGATTAACTTAAACAGAAGGTGGTATTGATTGCAGGCAGTAACCTATAAATAGACAATTGTTTCATAGCGTTCATAGGTCACTGTTAGATACACCTTTAAACTTCAAGGTACATAATCCTGTTATCTATCACCCAAAAGGCAAAGGAAGGGCACAGAGTGAATATGCATTTACATATATTTTGCAAAGTACTCTTATTCAACTCTCTCATTCAACACTTATACTCTTACATAAAATTTTTCACAGTTTCTTTGAAATTGCTATCTATTGCAATTTACGTCTCATTTTATAGCTGTATATATATGAAGCTGATGGAAATCAAATATGTTCCTGACTTTTCTACTGAGATAAATGGTTAATCAATCAGATTTTCTTCCAACATGGTACTTTGGTTCACTTTTAAAGGAACCATATGTAAAATTAATGACTAAGCATGAACAGAGTCAAGTGGGAAAATTCAGGACAATAAGAATATTAAAAAAAACCCCCATACTGTGCTCCGAAGAGGCTATTAAAACTTTATATAGAATTGTTTTGACTTTCATTCTCATTCATCCTACACATTAATCTTATTCAAAGAGGGAAGGATAGGATGGATGAATTCTTACTTAGTAGACTTCTGAGGAAACCCCAGTTGTCATGCTACCTGGGAAGGATGGGCACTGCAAGCCACCATCCTAGGTATTTTTGATTCCCATAAGTACTTTGTTCCCATCGTCTTCTCCCTCAGAAGATAACTGAAACCTGAACAGGCAGGTAGAACATACATTTCCGGCATAGTCTCATCAGCTAAAAAATAACTTTTTCCCTTTTAGAGAAAGAACTAAAAGCCTTGCTTTTTTTTTAATAAATCAGGATGAAAAATTGATTAAAACGACATCATTTCAGTGAAACGGTGTTTCTATAGCCTACCACGAAACAGGTATAAATAAAGTGGATTTCTAGTTCATTCACATCATTCACAGCTGAACTATAATCCTGAGTATTCTGAGGCTGGTTGAGGAGCTAGATCTGCTGGCTGTAAAATGTTCATCAGTATTTGCCTCTACAGTGTGTAGAGAGCTGTCTCTTTTTCTCTTGCTTGTATTTTTTTTCTCTCAGCCACATTTACTACAACTTAGACAAGTGCTAGGAAGTGGCATCACATCATGTTAAGATGTGTCATAAAGAGGATTGTTTATTGGCATTAGTTTTTTAAACTCTATAAAGATTTAAAAATTCCTGACGTTTGTGTATTATACTCATATAAAGGAATTTCTTTCAATATTAGTGTTGCATTCTTCTGTTAAATCCTTAAGACCTCACATCAACAGATGTCAAAATATTTAATTATTTGAGATTTTTCTAATAGATGCAATTCTCTTGTGACTTGTGTGAAGCATGAGGGAGACAACTCTTACACCAAAATAACTGCAATATTTTTTAATTCTTCTAAAAGGACTGTGCTTTGGAGAACTAGTAATGTAGACTAGTAGCCAGTAAGTTGCTTTATCCATTTAGCACAAATTAGAGGAAATCTATTAGACAGGGAGATCCATGTGTCCTTCCTGAAAGGTGCTACAGCTTGAGTAGGTAAAAAGAAGCATCCAATCCAGATGAGATTTCAAATCTTGAATTTCAAGTTCAATGAGACTTAAACCAATTAATATGAGCAGTGACCATCCTGTTCAGTGGCCCTTTTTGGCTATCAGCCACCGTCTGCATCAAAGAAGAAAAAATTTCTAAGCAAGCCATGTGAGGTAATCTACCAAGGAAGGTCATAATCAATTTCCTATCTTATCCCTGAATGTCTGAAACTCTGAAATGAGGTTTTCAGAGAGAAGTTAAGATATTCTTATCTTAACTGTAATTCTTACACTATTTAAAAAGTTATTTAGTTGTCCACAAGTAGATGACTTGTGCTATTTGAGATGCTCCAGTGCATCTGAGACATCTGCATCTGCATCATGCGTCCAGAAGGTCCAAGCCTTTCTGGAGCAGCATCTGGAAGCCTTACAGGATGTGGAAGGCTGACTCAAATCATACCAGATGTTGAATCAACCCCTTTTGCTCATTTAGAATGCCTTTGAACATACAACATTCTATACTTGGGTTATATTAAATGGAAATTCATCGTTTATTATATATATAGAATAAAAATATATTTATTGCTGCTTTAATTCTAAAGGGGAGGCCTATGCCACTCCTATAATTTTTACAAATGAAGATTCATGGGATAATTTCTCTAGATCTTGCTCCCCTGTTATTTGCGGACTAGCTTGTATTTAACATGGCATTTGACTAAGAAAGGAAAAAGTGAAATAGGGAGAAAAAGTTGTGGTTTTAAATTATTTTTTAAAGAAGCTCAAACTGACTGACTTTCAAAATGATCTGATCATATTTACCATGTGTGACTCATAAGCAGCTCTTTGGTCAAATAAACAAATTGTCCTGGATATGGCAGCTCTGAACTCTGCTAATGTGTCTTAGCATAATCTAGTACTTTCTCTGTTCTTTGGAACATCTTTGACTTCTATCTGTACATTCAATAATAAAATCATTTCATAGCTGCCTCCTTTTTATTTCTGATTTGAAACAAATAATTCCTTTTGGCCTTGAAGCTTGCAAGAGTAATCATATTAAAAAAATAGCTAAAGAAGAAAAGTTGGTGTTTAGCAGACATTCAACAGAAGTTATTTATTTAGTGTGTAATTCTTTTCAATTGCTAGTGTAAATAAGTATATTGAAACAAACCAAAATTAGGCATCAAGCTGAAGGAAAGCGTGTTTGTGCATAATAGTTCTGAGAAATTGTTTAAGGACAGATTATTCATGAGAAAACACTAATTTTGTAAATCTATAAAAATTAGCTAGTCCAAAATTAGTTTCTTAAATTTTGGTTATTTATTTTCAGAGGAACCTTAATCTGTTATAATGTTTCTTCATGAATATGAGTTTTAGTAAGTAGATGCTTACTCATTTTTTTATTTGTGTTAGTGATTCCAGTTTGCAGCCTTGTGGCTGTCTCAGATAAATTGTTTTGAGCTATGCCAGGAGTAACTGGAAATCTACTAGAGATTCTATCATTGTAATATCTGAACAACTTTGCAGTCTTTAATGGATTTAGTCATCACATCAGGAAATACTCCTGTGATGCAGAACAAAGCAATTATCTTTATATCATAGAGAGGCTATGAGCTTGATCATGGATAAATCAGAAATCTGGGGTATATCAGAGACTGAACCTAAATCTTGCAAGAGCTAAAGATTTTATTCTGCCCTTCATGTTTTGCCCTCCCTATTATATGTTCTTTCATGCTTTCTCATTCTACAGGCATAGGGGAAAACTAGATGGAATTTACAAACTTGAATATCAGTGACAGGATTTATGTCCCAACACTCCATGCTAACAGAGTACATGGAGCACATCATCTGTGCTTGCTCTGCACTTGCTCAGACTGAAGGCTAACCTCTGTGAATATCAGGGTAATGACAAAATGCACCTGGTCTAAGTCTTTTCAAATCTTTTCTTTGTTAGACAAAGCTTTGAAAATACAACAACATATGCTGGCTAGCATTATTTGATTATTACTTGATTTTATATGAATGCTACTCACATACCAAGTTGACCCTATGTATTCATCTTTTGTGAAAAAGACCTGACATAACTTCTAGATTCTGGTACTTCTACATAAATATAGCCAGTTTGGTTAAAACACCTTGCATAAAGACATTTCAAAGGTTTGAAGCTACAGTAGTGGAGAACGGATTATTTAAGTAGTGCAGGTTCTACCAGCTTCCTAACCCAAAGTTACACTGAACTTTTTTTCTTCAGCTTTCTTGTGTACACACATGCTCAATACCTGCTATACTTTCATTCATAGAAGTGAAGATAAACCAGTATGAGCTTTCTGTGCTTCAGGAGCTGAAAGCATGCGTGCGTTACTGCCCTGTCCTTTTAATGTTTCAGTCAAAAACATGAAGAAGATGTAACATTTAATTACACCTGAGCCATCAAATGCAAATCTGTCCATAAGTATGTTATGGCAACAGCAATGTTTTATGTGGAAAATAATTTTAGTGTGTTTCTTCTAAGAGGTAAACTGATGTCATGCCAGCAATGGGGCAATAGCAGTCATTAAATCTTTTGATATGATCATCCTTACCTGTGTTCCCTACAATAGTATCGAAATTACTGTCCCATTCATGACCAGGTAAACAAAAGTTATTGAAGGAATGTAACCAAGTGATGTCATTTCCCTTAAAACTTTACACAAATATTGAGGGGAGATGATGACTATGAGATGTTAGTGACTGTACTGGCAAATGACTTCAATTTATATGGGAAGGTATATATGTCCATGAACCTGTGTTCTGATCACATTATGGATTCAGGCACCATTCCCGATCTCAGGTCTTTTTGTCAGACTCACCTGCAAATCCAGGCTTCAGACCTGAAGGGTTGTAGTGAACTCATCTTGTAAGTATTGCATGCAGGACTTCTTAACTGTGGACAGCATTATGAGGATGCTTCTTTGGAAGTATCACTCCAGTCTGAAGCATTTTGATAAGGAGCAATGCACAAGGTGAAGGGTAAAGCAAAACCTTTCAAGTACTGTGTTTCTACTTAAAAGGGAAGAGCCAGTGAAGGAATTAGAAGAGAGTGACAATTCAAAGAAGCAGACTAGGAAAATATTTTTGCCATACAAATTTGTTTATACAACTGAGACAGAAACTTTAGTAGGTGAGATATGAGGAGAAACATCATGTGAATTTATAGCTAGAAAGAGGGATCGGAAAATGAGGGGCAGAGACTTTTTATGAGAATAAATTTAGACACTGTGTTGTAATGAAGAGTCAGAAGTTACAGACAAACAGGATACCTTGATTTTGAACTTTACTGACAGACAAGATTAAAAGAGTAGTTCATAGTGACTAAGAGTAGTAGTAGGGAAGATGAGGAGGAATCTGAAGGGGTGAATGATTAACAGCTCTGTTTTCTCAAACTGAGATTGTCAGAGCAGCGACACATTCACACAGAGGATCAGAAAAGCAGACTGAGGTTTTATGTCAGACAGAAGGGAACAGACCTGGAGTACAAAGGGCTGTGTCAATTGTCAAGAAGGATATGGTGACTGAATTTCAGTTTATGGATTAGACTGCTCAGATATGAAGTATGGAGAGAGAGACAATGCAAGGAAGATCTCAACCTTCAGAAATTAAAACAGAAAGTTGAGGAAGAAGCAAAAAATGTCAAACTGAGAAAGAAGTTAGCAATGTGGAGGGAGAATAAGAAGATCCCAACAAAGGGAGAACAATATTTGAATGCCAAAACCTTTTTAGGAAATACTAGCCTAGAGTCTACCAGATACGGTAGGAGGTGCTAGTTCTAATATTTGTTTATATAGACGTCATTAACACAGACACATTTAATAAAAGTTTCAAAAATTCAGCTGACTAGCAGCAGAATTGATGGTCAAGGAAGAAGGCATTTCCCAGCATTTCGCAAGAATTGTGATCATTCATCCAGGTATTTGACATATTCATAGCAAATTAGGAACATGGACATATTATATCCATGTTGTTAAGCAATAGGTAGCTATAGGAAGGTTTCATAGATTTTAACTTTTTATAAGTAATGTTCCTAAAGACATTAGGATTTTTATAATGAATTATTGCAGTGTGAGTTCTAGAAATTTTTTGGGGTAATTTTGCTAAGCCTCTGTGGTAGTTGCACTTAAGGATTTTGTTAATTGTGGTAATCAGCTTTCAAAAAATGTTAACACATGGCCACATTTTTTCTCCTTGCATTTAAAGAGAAAAACCTCTATTTCTGTCAGATGCTATAGATTTGCCCCCTAACTGAAATAAGAAATAAATGATACAAAGTCATTGCACTTTAATAACTGATTCCAGATAAAAGGTGTGTAGACAGCAAAACTTTCAAAGGGAGGTGCCTTCAGTTGGAACTTAGTAAACCTGCAGGGGAGGGAAAAGTTTAATATTTTAAATGGGCGACATAGCCTTCCATGCCTTTAATCCTGGAAGAAGCTAAGAAATATAGTGTAAGGGAGCAGATGTTCTTAACAGCCTTCTAGCAGCCTGTTTATGTAAAGAGTGCCAGCTAGTGATTTTCACTGCTTGTTGAAAACCTGCTTTGTATTGGTGTAAGTGTTAAGGAGAGCAGCTGAAAATCCACCTCTATGTACTTTGTGAAATGAATGTATGTATATTCATGTTACAGAAAAAGAAAATTATGTTATCAGATTTGGAGAGGATATCGTAACTCTTTTGCTAGAGCAATCTTTTTACTAAAGGAGCTTAAGCTGCAGAAAAAACACATTATACCTTGGGTATTGCATGTAATAAAATATGATTTAAATGGAAGATATTGAAATAAAAGTTTCAATTTGGGAACTTGAGTGTATTGTTGTGAAAAGCCTAGTCAGTTATGTTTATAGCTCCATCTTTTCACAGAAAGAAGCATAGAGATTCCTCATGCTTTATGCAAGTACAGTAGGTTTTAGATAACAGGATCAGGTCCACAATTTGTCTTTCTTAAAACCTACAATAAAAAATGAAAATAAATGCCACCACCATACAAACTACAAAGGTGAAAAAAATGCTGTATCTTGCATTTTCCTACCTCCTGTGGCTAGGGACAGAATGCAGACATGCCACAATAATGTTTTTTATTTCTACTGTTCAAACCATATTAATGAGAACATCATTTTGGAGAACTAATTATTTCTATTTGTCTTGTGTCACACTTTCTAATTCCCCTATATTAGCACAGCCAAAGCAAATTAATTGCTTTTCCAGCAGTTGAACCTTGTCCAAGAATGAGCTCACATTCCCTTCCAGTTTTGCAGTTTCTAGGAGTGCATTGTGTCAAAAATTTCTCTTGATACTAAACATAGCCCAGAGAATATCTTTGCAGATTTCTGTTGCTGCTCACTTGATGAAATTTATAAGTTTAAGTGACCCACTAGGAAAGATAAAGTTCTTAGCTGCAAGATTATACATCAAAACAGTTAAAGTGAAATTAAAATTAAATGAATGAATCTCACTGAAGCAAAAAAAGCAGTAATTAATGGTTCCCTTAATTGTCTTCATAAAATATTTGCATGGGTCTAATTTGCATAATTTGCATGTATTAATTAATCTTTCAAAGGAATTTTGTGCTGAGAGAAGCCAAAAAATCTCTTTGTTTTATTTAACATCTAATGAAATATTTATCTTCGTTAATGAACTTCTCATCTTCATTAAAATAAAAATTGCACAAGTTTGTATGTTTTAAATGTTTTTATAATTGAAGTATACAAAAAAAATCTCTTCAGACCTACAGTATCTGAAAAACAAACACATTATTGCACATTCTGTGTCCTTTTGATGACAGCAACATTTAAAACTGGAGAAACCCTATTACCTCTACCAAAAGTTTTCAAGGACTTTTGAATAATTTTAATTTCATCTTAATTGATGATCATTTTTTGGTTTTTATATTTTAAAAATAGGGATTCCAAGGTAAATATTTTGGTGTTTTTATTATTGCCAACCTGTGATACCTAATAGCTTTTCTAGAACAGATATTATGCATGGAAAAAGCAACTAGCATTACAGGTTGGAATTTAAAGTACTGCAGGAGTTTGTACATGATATGAGGTTAGTGAATATTTCAAAGACAAACAGTTAAGGGGAAAAAAAAAAAAAGAGTTGGTGAGTTACTGCCTGGTATTTAATGATTGAACCTGGAGTAAGACTGATGAATGTAAGTTACAAAGGACTGTTCTGGCTGCGGTGATCAGCAACTTTGAGACAGTATCCAAAATAGCCAGACATGCAGAATAAGAATATGCAGTGAAAAAAAGGAAATCATCAGTATTGAAGTTTTGTGCAAAGTTTGAATATAGAACTGCAAGGAGATTAGAAGAAATTAAGAGTTACTTCCGTAAAAAA
Organism: Coloeus monedula; assembly: GCF_965178545.1. Classification (NCBI taxonomy): domain Eukaryota; kingdom Metazoa; phylum Chordata; class Aves; order Passeriformes; family Corvidae; genus Coloeus; species Coloeus monedula. The sequence goes on along the minus strand of NC_138783.1, from coordinate 66,797,217 downwards.
AAAAAAAAAAAAAACAGGTATAAGAGGACAATGATTCAACCTTTTGGGACAAAGGTGAAGACTATTACTGAAAATGAGGACCACCTAAAATTCCAAAGTAATCTGTCAGCTACTTAATATTGCTGTGGACAAAGAAGAGAAAGTATGGTTAAAATAATGTCTATACAGAATGTTAACACTGTTCATAGTAAGATGGGTGAAAAGGAGTTCCGCTTACTTCAAGGATGAGTACAATACTATTGGAAGAATGAAAATATACCTGAAATAATCAAATGATTGGGGATTTAGAATACAAGAAATTATATTTGCACAGTGAAACAGCACAATGGGATTTTTACTGATTTTCAGTATGCCTGCATTTGCTTAAATCCTTGAACAAGGAGTTTATAAACACTTTAATGTGTTTGCATTCATTTTAGACATGCAATACCTGAGAAAGCCAGCCCTGCAGAGACCGAAAAGTAGGTGCTCTTTAAAAGTGCTTTAGAATTTAATAAATGGGATGTTTAAGCTATCAAGATTATATACAGAGTCATATATTCTTTGCTGCATTATCCTATAATTTTTTCAACTGATAAGATATAGTGGGACTTTGCTGATACCATAATGGCAGTATAGATATTGCTCTTTGTTATGAAGGTGTGGAGTAGCTGCTGAGGCAATGTAATTATCTATAAAATACCCAAACACTATCAGTGGGAGGGATATGTTCCGCTTCACACATTTGTGGGGTAGATGTCTTTATCTGAGCTATTTGGCTGGACTCCTATTAAAGTCAATGAAGAGTAATAGACACATCTCTCCCTTTGAAGAAAACGAATCACAACTTCCAATTTCTTCATTGATTATAAAGGCAGTCTGCTAAACCAGCTCAAATGCAGCTACGTACAGTGCAGGTGTCTGAGGTTAATGTGATGAATCTCATGCATTGAGTATTTTCCTTTTTGCTTGCGTCAGAATTCCAGCATCACTTGTGACAGTAATCACACTATGAGCAGCTGCATTTCAGTCACTTCTTGTAACTACTGATGTTAGAAATGGGTAATTTTGCGTCAGTTCTGGAAAAATATCCAAGCTTGACAATTCCTTTTCTGTTTCATATAATTCTGTACTGTTTTGAAAGTCGCATAAAGCATGACTCTCAAACGTAGAAAAGAGAACTTGAATTCTGCATTAATACTGAAGCTTTGCAGCATTTGTTTCATTTGGATGCTACCACACAAGGCACGAGGCATGAAACAAGAGTCAGGGAAGCATTCTGAAAATTCTGAAATAAGAGCAAAAAGCAGCCATAAATTGAGAGATAGAGAGATAGATGAAGAACCAAGAAAAGAAGGTAGATGAACTATCACAGAACTCTAGAAGGGAAAATAGTATCATATTACTCATACAGTTGCATTATATTACTGTAACTTTATTACTGTATCATTACTGATTTTTAATGGACAAGTAGTAAATGTTTTGCCTTTTAAATGTAGTTATGCTTGTGAACAAGATATGGGCTGGAATTAACTTGATGTAGCATAGAAGTCTTCAATGTAGACATCTGCGTCTGTGCTTGTCAGCCTTGACCCTCACTGGAGGGAGTGGAAAAAAAAGTCTACAGTAGACTTCATCCTGTTATAAATAATAATTAGAGTACCCCAGTATAGACTACTGCAAACAAATTTAGTAATCTCAGTCATATTCCAGAAAGGCTGCATTCAGTTTCTGCAGGTGAGAAAGTAATTTCTTTGTGGTTGTTGTTGTTTGTCATGTATAGAATTTTTTTTCCCTACAATAAATCCATTTTATGGCAAGGGTTGTAATTATACTCTGAGATTGTCTCATTGCAAAGAATTGATGTAGCATTTGACACAGTCACAAGAAGTATATGCTAAGGAGTCACTGTTTTGCCCATTTTACATTTTTCAGCAAACAACTGAGTGGATAATATTGATTTCACAGTTAAAATAGTACCATTTGTTGGGGTTACTTATATGCTTTACATCTGATGTTTTGCTCTGAGTGGCAAAGGAATAGCTCATTTTGCATGCTTCAGTGCATTTTTAACCAATGCCTTAAGCCGAAACCAAGTTTTTATGCATCAAGAAAGAAATAATATATACTGATTTCTTGATGTCAGCACCAATGCTTTGGTGTCACACAAGGGTGTTGTGAAACTTAATTAATATTTGTAAAGTATTCTAGATCTTGGATGAAAGGCACAGTAGATGTTCAGTTATGTTATTAACTTCTGCTTTTATATTTTCTTTGGTGATGGATCAGAGTCCTAAACATTAAAAAGTGGTAAAGAGAGGCGATGCAAGATACAGCAATTTACAACTATTATCAGCTAATTATAGTTAGTTTCAAATCTTGTACAGGGAACTAGATGGAAAAATATTTTATGGGATTTAGCAAACTTGATAGCCTAAATTTTGTGTAAAGGTGGCTTACCTGAATCTTCATATAAGAAAAATTTAATAGACTGACTTATGTTAATTATTCTGCATTAGATCAGAAGTGGTATATTACTGAGTGACAGCATTTTGGTTTGGTATGGGACAGTCCCTTTTTTAATCCTAAACTAACTGAGGGGTCAGAAATCCTGTTAAGGAGAATGAGAGTTTAAAATTCACTTAAAAATATTCAAGAGGCAAAACAGCAGTTAGAGTTAAAATGTAAATAAAACTGTACAGTGAGATTTTATCAGGCAGGCAGCCCTTTGTGTAGTGTTAAGAGTTAAGAAGGCAATCATCTTCCTAAAATATCACTCCAACTTAATTGCTCTATTTTTTCAGTTGAAGAAAAAGAAAAAAGAAAAAAAAGATAACCTTGCCATCAATAAAGCTATATTAATTTCAACTAGCTGAGGGACTGATGGTTTAATTTAAAAGTGCCCAAAGATTTTAGGTTTTGTCCTTTCTTTCTTTAGCAGTAATATTTTAAAAAGAGGCATTTTTGTGTCCTTTAGAAATAGGAAATATTTATAATACTTTAAGATGAACAAATTTTTAATGTCTGTAATACTCATGTAAATTTCATATTGTAAACCAGAAAAGCAAGCAATTACTATGTTAAATCTACCTTAATTCTAAAAATAGGGTTTTCTTGCAGTGGTTATTTTATATTGATGTGATTAAGAATAAAATAAAACAATTTAGCCTTTGTGTAATTCAAGCATTTGGTTTTCCCATGGACTTGATGTGGAATTTGACCCATCTCTATTAGTATCTCAAGTTCCTATGAAATTTAAAAAAAATCAGCTAAGAAAAGGAAGTATAAAGGAAGTGAAACTAAAATTAACACATTTGGAAGGACTACTTAGCCAGCATCACGTTCTATCTAAGCTAAAATTTGCTGTCAGCATATATCTATAATAAGTATTCTTCCAGTGAACTGCCAGCTGGCTTGTAAAGAGGAAAATATATTCTATAGAATAGACTGCTAGCTTTAAAAAGAAATATTTTGCTTTTGCTCATTGTAGGGTTCCGTAACACCTGAAGGACATCCTGGGAGACAGCAGCATATATAATGATAATGTGATGTCATTTTGTTTTTCCTAGTTGAGAAACACAAAGTGTGTACCAGTAATGGTAAAAACATTTTTTCTATTATATTCTTGTCAGCCTTATTTTTTAAAAGTGATGCAGCCTCTAATAGCTTAGGAAAAGCAGCAATAGCATAATAGTGTGTTTTGTCATGGATGTTAGAAAGGATGGATCACAACGTGCTACAGCTGGCCTTGGAAACAAAGTGTTATGAAGGCAGGACCAAAAAATTTACAGTGCTGCTTTATGTGCATGAAATTAGAATATGGATTGTTGAAAATATACAATGTTGTATTAGATAATTCAAGTTTTGACTTGTTTATTTAGTCCCTGTGTTGATTCTGCAGATTTTGCCTGTGACAAACTGTCAGTGCAACCATTGCATTAGAAGACATGTATTTTTCATGATATTGTTTCATGCTGCAATATGCTGGCTACAACTCCTTTCAAGTAATCAAGCTATATTGAATACAAACATAAAATAAAAAGCAGCAATAATTTGCTTTCGTTTTTAGCTTTATACTCTGACTCAAAGATATACACTCTTAGCCATTGGAAAGAGAACAGTATCTTTGCACATTGATGAATTGGACATAAAATACTGTGGTTGGATCAGACTCCTTGGCTTCACTGGAAATACTGGAAGCATCATAAAAGTAGTGCACTGACTAGAGGATCAGTTCCATTTTCAACCTTGCTATGAAATTTGTTGACAATCACAGTCACTTTCGCTGCAGTAACTATGCTGTCCAATGCAATCTGGTTCCCAATGCTAAAATATTGAAAGGCTAAACCACTATTAAAACATACAAATATCAGTTCTATTCCAGTTCCAAATGGCCAATAGTTCCAGAGTTTGATCTTCAACATTCAGTGCACAGAAGAATCCTCATTTTATAAGGTTTCCCTCTAGGTTTTTTCATATTCTTGCAAAACCATTTACTCCTTAGATTTTCCAGCTAAAATTAACTTTATAGCCAAATGTATTTTACCAGGCCAGATATTCAATAAATATATTCAGGATATACTCAATTCTTGCCTCTCTTTCTATAAAGAAATAAAGCATAGCATTAGGGATAGTACTTGATGGGCTTTAAAATCTGCCTTTTCGGGCTCTCGTATCACAAATATATTTGTAAAGACCATTTAAATAAATCCATCATCCTGGGACACTATTCCAGAGCTGAGTTCCTGCAACAGAGTTAGTTTGTGTCTCTTATTATTATTTAATGTATATACGAGGAATGATCAGTTGCTCTTCTGTGATAAGCAAATCAATTAATTTTATTTGCATATTGTGGACTCTATTCCTTGTAGAGGAGTAGAGTACTAGTACAGGCTACTGTACTGAAATTATTCACCTTGAGCATGGGTAACCAGTATCTTAAATTCCAGGGAATGTCCTGGAAGTGACTTGTACAATGACATTAGTGTGTTGCTATTGACAAGAAACAGTGTAAGTTGAAAGCTGGGGGAGGTGGGGAGAGGGAGGGAGATGGGGGGGAGGAATAAAAGCAACCAGGAAGTAACATTTTTCATTTCCTCTGTCTTGAGAAAATCACGCTTTGAAGCAAGAAAATTTTACACTTCAGATATTTTGCACAGCTCATTGCTTCTGACTCCAAGGTAGTCACTTGATCCCAAAATCACTGGTTAAGACTGCTCTGTGGTTTAATTTAGCCATTCTCTTTTCTCTTGCTTACTTTTTGATGATGAACCATGGTGTTAAGTTCTCTCTGGGAAAGCATGCTGCTTCCATATGGTCTGGGATTTCTGTAGTGGGGTGCGTCCAGGACACAGTCTGTCATGACATGCTGTTTTTTCTGAGGAATCTCTACTGGCAAAGACACAGAGTGGTGCCAAATTCAAACCACCTGGCCCTAAGGCTAATTGAGTTTTTCCTGGGAGGGTAGAATAATCATTTTGAAGTACCTATCTGAAATTATGTTACCACTGAGAGGGAATGGGGAAGATTGGCTTGTCACTGCAGTACTTAAATGCATCTATGAAGATGCATTCAAGATGGAAGTTTACAATTAGTATGGGGAACTAGTATGAACTCGGAATTGAAAAGCAACCTACCTGGGCTAGCATTAGCTCTTGTCACAGAAGCAGAGTTCCCTCATAATCTAAAATGCTGGTAGTTTTCATTCTGGATACGAACAAAAGCCTTTTGCTCAAGTGCTGCTTCATAGTTAACTACTGAGTTAGACCCCATAAACATGTTTCAGCTTGAAGTCTTCCTCAGATTTAACATGAGCTGATTTTGTTTTCAGTTTTGTGGTTTTGCTGCTCATACTAAGCCCTGGGAACTTCATTAAGTTTCTGTTTCTGTGTGCTGGAAGAATTATGTGTGGCTTCCGTTCATAGCCCATTTCCTAGGGCACGACTTGTGATTTGGTTTCTGTTGCCTTGAGTCTTGTTCTGGAGCTGAATGGCACTGTTTGGCGCCATTGTCTTCTATAAACAGGCTTTCATACAAAATACCTAAAAGCAGCAAGGTTATGTTACATAGGTTTTGACATCCCATGCATCCTTAACAGATTTTCCATAAGCTTGCTGCTGTGCAATCTATCTGTTTTACAGCCTCATTCCTTCCTGTTCTGCATGTGACTATTTCTTCATGTTTTGCATTGGGCGGTTACTCTGTTTTAGCACACAGCTGAGAACAAGGGTGGTTGTGTATTAAAGTGGGGGGCTAATGTGATACTGATATTAAAAAAGGATTCCACATATTCCAGAATTATGTATGCAGAATAAAAAAGCTTTCTTTAAGTGGTCTCTATTTTCTGGTAAACTGCAGCAGTGCAAATGGCTCCTCAGTTACATACTCTTGTATTAATTGTGGTGTTTAATCTGAAAACAACAAAACACTAGTCTGCCTTTTAGTTACTTGGGTAACATGAATTTCAAATTACTTTTTTAGAAAAGATGTGGCTGGGAGAGAAGGGTGAGGTAGGTTTCTGATTCTGTGAATCAGAAGAGGTGCTCTGTGTAGGAGTAGGTATTAGATCTAAGTCTTTTCCTGTATTTTGAGAAGTAGTGGGGGTAAAGCTCTAGAAAATACCGTAGAAAAGCTTGTCTTCATAAATTATTTGTGTCTGCTGAAAGAAATTAACATCACACTGTGTTGATGGAGACTACTAACTATGGCCACAACTATTCCTAGCAAAAAAATCATGACCCACGTTACTTTTTCAGAATTGTATAAAAGACCTTTATTAATTCACAGTTTATTATGGGATCTATAGTTGTAAACAAATGTATCCTGCCTATTGTACCACCTTCTAGTTAAGTGATGGAAAGGATTTGTGTGTGTGTTTCTGTTCTGTGTGTATATGGAGGGTAGTTTTAAAGAAATACTGACTTCTGTGTACTTTTGCATAGATATTTTCTGTAATTCAGCTCAGAAGAAAAAACTGCTGAAAGCTCCAACAAATGCTGATCCACTGTATTTTGTTCCAATTTCATTTTATGGCCACTTTTTCTCTCCAGAAAAGGAAAGTAATTATTTTTAAGCCTGTTTGAAGCTTAACTGTATGATTGATATCTTGTATGTAAGATTACTTTGATGATGATGTTTAGTGCAAAAAAGTGATCATTTGGGCAAAGCGCTAAAAAAGGAGGCAAAATGGAGAGAAGTGAAAGAAGACTAATGAGACTAAAGGGATAAGTAGTAAATTCTGTTTCCATCTAGACTTTATAAAAAACCCCCAAAACCAAACAAGCAAAGGGAAAGAAGGTGCCAGGCAGAAACCATGTCCCAATATTCAACTCTTTTTCAGTTTTCTGCTATCAGATCCAAGGTTGTTTGCTGACACTAAAAAAAAGTTATGTTTCTGGAAATAAAGTAGCTAATAAAGCACACCTTTTGTAGAACTTAAAACTGTTTTATGCAGGACAGATTGTTTAGCACCAAAATTATCCGCACTGTGGTACAAACAGCACTGAACACAATGAGCTGTGGAAGCTCACAGACTGATTGTATTTAGCTGTGACTTCATCCTTTAATAACTTTTCCACATGATTCTTCAGTTGAAAGGGTTTTGTTCTGTTTGTGTCTCTGTTTATCATTGTTAATTTATTTTTTTTTACCAACATGAAGTGGCACAGTAAAATGCCTTAGTGACTCAGGTTCAGTGCTTGTAAGTAATCAGTTCTGTAGTCTTTTTTCACAAGAAAAGACAGTGTGACTTTTTAAAAAAGTCTATTTATTTCAAGCAATTTCTCACCTTACTAGTTCAGTTTTTTCAGTCCTCAAAATGGCCAGTTTTATGCATTCTATATGATCTTTAAATAATAGAAGGTGACATATTCAGGTACTCCCCTGCTTTGTTAGTTTACTAAAGACCAGATTGCTGACCTTTAGCTTACTCCCACGGTAACATGGGAGTAATGGAAATATATACTAATGATTAAAACACATGGTAAAATTACTGAGAGAAGATAGATCAATATTTGAAAATAACTGTGAAAAAAGGTGTTTAGATGCCCTTTTTTACACATCCATGGCTTAATTTTATGTCTTAAATTAGAATTAAAATCTCCTACGTTTAAATTGCTATTTTAAAAAGAAACACAGGGACAACTCAGTTTCCTGCATATTTGCACTGAGTATTAACACAAATATATTTGTACATGAATGTTAAGTAGAGAAATGAAAGGTGTATGATTAATAACAATATGCAAATTTGAAACTAATTTATTGGTGTTACACAAAGGGCAAACTGGGATAGTGTTTGGCCAAATATGTTTACATACTTCATATTTGCATGCGTTTAATGAACATGCAGTGTGAAATCACCCATCTTTGCATAAAAACTGGATGAGCACTTTTTTAAAAGAACAAATGGCTTGAATTTCAAAGCCTCAATGGTTGAGCCAGCTTTCCTGCATCTCCTGTACTCTGCTCTTACTCTGCTAGGGAAGATGGCAGTGGATCCACCCATGTTCCCCAATATATAATTGACTTGTGCTGCCACTAACAATTTCCACTTAGTAAATATCCCTCTGTCCCTCCTTTTCAGTGTTGAGTTGTAAAACTTCAGTGTTCTAATTAAGCCTAGACACTGGGATGTATTGTTTCCCCTCACAACATACTGTTTTGCACTTTATTAGGAATATTATGAGAAGTTATGTTCAGTTGATTCCATGACTGATTTTTACAAATGCTGGGCTTTTTGTCTCACACTCTGCAAACCGAAAAAGACTCAAGCTCATCATAAATGGTTTTCCCATGATTAAAAAGTTAGACTCCCATTTTTATCTTCCATCTTCGGTGGAAAATAAATCCTCTTGTGTCTCAGTTTGGAGTGAAATACATGAAGAGTATACAAAAATATATTTCCTCCTTAATTAGTTGTTTCCTTTGAGTTTTTTGAAGAAGGGTTACAACTTGACTAAGATCCCTTCCGTCTGCCACAATATGCTTGCTTTTATTTTGACTTCCCATTGCTGTCTTATCAAATATCACATGAATCATTACCATTTGTTTGCCATCCCTTTCTTTTGTTTTGTTTCTCTTCCTCCAAAGGATTACAACATCAACCTGAATGAAAGGTTAGAAGTACACGGTGATTCACATTTGCCCCATCTATTAAAACAAATAAACCAACTAGTTATATAATTTAAATGTGCTTGAGCTGTGGCATGCAGATGCTTTTATCAGCTCTGGGCTGAAGAGGTTGTGTGCATTCGGGCATGCACGTACAACTGTTCTTTGAAAGGGACAAACCTCATTAAGATTACAGGTGCTTGGAAATAACTTCTGAGAAAATAGCTACCATTTTCAATAAAGCTACTTCCTAACAGGAAATGCAATTTATTATGTTACTTAGCACAAGTGAGCAGCTTTGCTTTTATTTAGATATAAGTAGCCCCATTTAAGGTCACAAATGTTTTATTTCTTTTAAACTGAAGTTAGCAGTTTTTAATGGTTGGAGGGTCTGGCAACTCTACTTAATTTCAGTATGAAGCATCTGCTGTCTTTAGGAGCACATGGGCTAGTCCTGGGGATTTTGTGTTGCAACGTGTGATTTTAGAAGTGGACTCTAAGCTCAGATCATCTCAGTCACCAGCCACAGAGATGGGGTTCAAATGGATTTTTATGAGTGAAGAACCTTTGGTTTCCATTAAGTGCATATGCATGTGTAGTTTTTTGGTTGCTGTTGATTTTTTTGGTTTTTTTGCTAATATAGTCCTTTATAACCTAATATAGGTTTCAGCTAACACTGCCATTATCTTCCTAAGGACAAGAAAAGAGACTGAGAAACCATAAGTACATGAAATCCCACCTACAAAAAATAGAAAGGGGAAGAAACAGAAAGTTTGAAAGAGAGAACAGAGAAACAGGGAAAAAAAAAAGCAAAATCACAGAAAATTTCAGTCGTAGTTGGGAATAAAGTTCCTGTCTTCAATTGTTCACTTCTTATTAACAAGAGACATCAACCTTTGTTCTTTGAAAGTACAAAGAGATTAATAGATACACTATTCAAATACCCTTAAGACCCATTTTGAGTAAAAATTGGCTTCTATCACTGGCCTGTCCATATTTGACAAAAATATGTTAAAAGAAGTTAGGAATTCTAGTGACTAAAACTGTGGCTACTTTGATGTATGGGTTGTTGGATCATGGGCTGGGATTTACTATTCTACGGTTCACAAATTACAGTAAAAAAAAGAAAGATAAAAAATTATTCAAACCTTGGCATCCTAACTTTCCAAAGCTCACACTGAGATTTCATATCCTATCATTCATTTTTTGAGCAACTGGTCTAGTAAAAGGAATCCCTACCTACGGCAGGAGAGTGTTCCTTGGTGATCTTTAAGGTCCCTTCCAATCCAGACCATTCTATGACTCTGTGATTTTCCTTCTCACAAAGTATTTTGCCCTTTGTTTTTCCTCTTAACCTGCACCCTGGAGGTTTCTTTCTTATCGGCTCTCTACTGTATTTTTCTGTCTGTTTGGACAATTGGTTGGTTGTTTTCAGCTCCTAACTACAGAAAACACTATTTTATTCCTAAGAAGAATTTACCTCAGTAGGCTTTTATAAGATAGCAAGTGACTGAATTCAGATGTGACAGAATACCTTGGACGTTGATTTGAAGGTTTTCATAAACCAAAAACTGCAGTATTATAGTCATGATGATCACTGTTATTACATTTATTTTTAAAGCAGCTCGGAGAATATAAACTAAAATACAATTTTTTGGGTGGCGAACAACCCCACTGTGACTTATACTGAGTGGCAGAAATACACACATTACCATCTAATGGATGACTTATTTAGTTTGCAACTGAAGACAAAACTTAACATTTCATTGCACATTTTTGTCAGTTTACAAGGTTGCATATTAATAGTAATAATATTTGAGTGGGTTTTTGTTTTTACCTCTGAAAATGCTGGGCCCATAGAGGTACTTACTGCAAGCTGCCCACAGAACACTAATGTGAATCATTCCCCAGATGACATCTCTGTGGGAATGCATTTCAAGGCATATGATTTGTTTCAGCATTGCAAACTTTTATGTCAGTTCCATTTGTTTGTTTTTTATAACATTTATGACCTTCTAACTATTTGGGCATGTTCATTCAAAATCCTCCAAATGAATCTTAATTAAAAAGAGTTGATCTAAAAAAAATACTCCCTCACTGGGTAGAATTTCTGTCATACCAATCCACAGACAAAAACAAATGATGTTTAGGAGTAGTGGCATTTTCAGTTTGAGTTACTAGCATGAGCTTGTGTGATCTTGCTGAACACTGCCATTTGCAAAAGAGCAATTAAAACAGATGACAATCTGCTAATCACACACTGTTCTATTTAGAAATTTAGCAGTATTTTCCCAGTTTGTGTTTTTGTTTGACTTCCTAAGAGTAAAAGTAAGTTTCATGTATTTATATTGTATATAACAGTATGTAAATTTGGGAAACTTCACCACAGATCAACAGTTTTCAGTAGGCTAAAAATATACCCCAGTGTTGTAAACATCCTTAGTGAAAGCTCTGTGTGTGTGTTTGTGTAGTATATGTTTGTATGCATATGTTTGTGTGACTAAAATATTCCATATTTGTTCTACATTAAATTGTTTTTATGCTGATAGACAAATTCTGCATTTGTTAACAGAACAAAGTAATGCAACAGGCCTGTGTAGCTGTTAAATTAAAGCTGATCAGGAGGCAGAAGGCACAGGCATGCTCAGGATTTAGGAGTAGTGGCATTTTCACATTGCCTTACAAAGGATGAGCTGGCTCGATTTGCTGATCACTCTCATGATTGTAGGTTTTGTCTGTGATTCTAACCTTGAAATCATTAAAGGCCTATCAGTGGTAATACTCCACTTGTATTCAGATAGGAGCTCTGGCTACACCTAGAGGCGAAGTGATTCTGGTGGCTTTGGCAACAACACTGAGAAGTTCCTGTCATTTGGGAAGAACCTCAGAACATTATGAATAGGGAGAGAAGTGGATAGGAACAAGGTAGTAGGAGTCACCAATGGAAGGAGACAGCAGTTAAATATAGGGATTGTATTTGGTCACCACTTTGTGATGTGAGGTTATCGTTCCTCTGCAGACCTGTGAGTTTTTCTTAGCACAGCTGAAGTCTTTGAATTTCTGAAGTGCAGTGCTATTCACCTATTGCTCGTTATTCACGAGTGGCTGCATGAACTTCTCAGCCACAGTGCTGTGACCACTTCCCTGCGGAGCCTGTTCCAGTTCCCAGCCACCCTCTAGGTGAAGAACCTTTTTCTGATATCCAACCTAAGCCTCCCCTGACTTGGCTTTATGCTGTTTACTCAAGTCCTATCACTGGTCATGAGAGTGAAGAGATCAGTTCCTGCCCATCCACTTTTCCGTGTGAGGAAATTGAAGACTGCAATGAGGTCTCCCCTCAGTCTCCTCCAGGCTGAACAGACCAAATGGCTGCAGCTGCTCCTCATACAGCTTCCCCTCCAGACAATCCCCTCCCTTGCCCGGCTGGTGATGCTGTGCCTGATGCTCCCCAGGACAGGGCTGGCCCTCCTGGCTGCCAGGGCACTGCTGACTCATGTTCAACTTGCCATTGACCAGGACCCCCAGGTCGCTTTCCCTGGCACTGCTCTCCAACCTGTCATTCTCTAGTCTGTGTACAACACCAGGATTTCTCCATCCCAGGTGCTGAATCCAGCAGTTGCTGTTGTTAAACTTCATATGGCTGGTGATTGCCTACCTCTCTCATTTGTTGAGGTGTCTCTGCAGGGCCTCTCTGCCCTCCAGGGAGTCAGCAGCTCCTCCCAATTTAGTGTCATTGGCAAACTTAGTATTCCTTCGAGTCCTGTGGCCAAGGCATTAATGAAGATGTTGAAGAGAACTTATGTATATAAACAAGTATCTGTTTACTTAGTAAGGAAGGTGCTTTGTAGAGCTGCCCATTTCTATTCTTGTTCATTGTCTCACTCAGTCTGCGGATACAGAATGCAGGATCTGATAGTGTCTTCTTCTAAAAGTGGAAAATCTCTTACTGATTTCACTGCCCAGTTGGATCCTTAAGCAGTGTAAAATAGAGCTGACTTTTGAAACTGTACTGCTGTTCATCTTTTGTTGGCTGCTACAAGGATTCTGCTTCCTGCAGCTGTATTTTTAATTGAGAATATGTCTTAATACATACTTTAAAAGGTAAATGGAGACCTAGTATAGTAAAATAAAATCAGTTACTGACTGCAGGTTATCAGAATGTTAAGGTAAGGGAATTATGCATAGCATTCGTTAGCAAGTGTACGTTCAGGATAGCCAAAGTGTTTGTATATATGCAGAATAATACTCCTACAGAGGTATCCAGACAGCTTTAGTGCTGTAAATGTTTATTGTGTTTATTCAATATGTTTGAGAGAACTATATGGAAACGTGGCCAGGAGTAGCACTATCTATCCTGTACTTGATGCAGGTTTTCCTTGGAGATGGTGTTCCAGGCCTTCAGTTTTACCAAGCTCCATTTCAGAGGCTCCTTCTTTCTCTCCTGAATTCCCATAAGCATTTTTGTTGGTCTTCATGCATCAAATAATAATAAAAAAGTCTTTAAGTTAAGGCCTTACTCAATTGCTTTTTATTTCTCTTCAGTGCAAAAAAAGACCATAAAGAGAGAAGAGAATGGAAATGGTTCTGAGTGGAAGCACTTTTATTTAGTGGGAAAGTTATCATCTACTCTGCCAAAAAAAAAAAAAAAAAAAAATCCAGGAAGCCAGGAACATGAAAAAGTAGGGAAAGGGGGTAAAAAAATGTAAAGATGGGGAGAAAGTAGCAGAAGGGCATATACCCCAGAAGCTCACAAAAGAAACCTAGTGGTAGAAAAGGAAAAACAAAGAGACACTAGATAAGAATCACTGCAGCAGAGTGATTCTGCAGTCTCCTGCTTTCCCCAGCAGTTCTGATAGAACTGGAAAGGGATGTGCAGAAGGTTTTACAGCTGTGTATGGTGTACTTTTGTCTGCTTTCAGGTTAAACTTTTCTATCTCTCAACAATTACAGTAAGCTCATGGATGTGATGCCACATGTTTCCACGATAACCAAGCATTTAAAAAATTTCAGCATTCATTTGCACAGGTTTATGTCACACAATTTCCTCACTGTATATCTAATTTTTACTGTATATCTAATAAAAATTTTATAGACTGATTTGGAATAAAAATTTTGGACTAAGAAATCCAAAACAGAAATAAAAACTTCGGAAATCTTAGAAATATTTGCTGAATTTACTTAGATTTAAATAAGAAGTTCATGCAAACTTTCAGAGCTGAGATACAGCTTGTACTTGCAAATGCTTATATTCTAAAATATAAGTAGTGTTTAGTAATTATGCACTGGGGAGGATTAATTGCTTCATAATGTGCTTTATTCACATGGGGACAACACTTTCTACTCTACAGGTCAGAAAGCTAAGAAGTTTTTCTGTCTGTTTTCTGTTTTTTAAAAACTAATCTTTATATTGCTATGAAAATAGGTGTATATAAGATGTTCATGTCCCAAGTGAAGAAAAAATTGCTTTGTACTTACAAATTAGGTGAAAATATGTGGTGGCAGTATGTTCTCTTCAAATTTTTCTAGATCAACAGTTACTGGCTAGGTGAGCTTATAGTTTCTCATGTTCCCTCACATATCTCACTTAAATATATGCTCCTCACTTGGGTAGAAAAATGTTGTGAGAAACGTGCTTACATCTTTAACATAGTAATTGTTCAGTTAATCTCATTTATGGGGGGAAGGAGGCTATACTTCACTGATACCGATTAAATATCCTATACTGGGTTCTATATAAATAGCTACAAATGTGCACAATGGTTACATTACATGGTATATTTAACAACACAGCTAAATCAGAAAGTATGAGCTATGCCTTTAGCGATGGGAGTACTAACGATTGCATGCAAGGAGATTTTTTTGCTCTGCAACCATGAAGGAAATAATTGCTGTTCAGCACTATTCAGTTATGTTTGCATATCAGTAAAAACACATGCACAGAGGCTGCACCTACATTCCTAGTGCCCTAGCACTGATACGAGTCCAGCATACATTAAAGCTTCAGAAGTTGTTACAGTTTTCACAACTTGCAAAGTGCGTGTAATTTTCAACAGAGTTAATTTGGCCGCTGTCAGATGAAATAGCAAAGGTGACATTCATATTTTTTGATTTTCTTTTATTTTAGACAAAATGTACCATAGGGGACATTTTACAGATTTGTTACATGACTGCTTCCGCTGAGGTTTTAAGTCTTGTGGGGTTTTTCCTCTTTTTGAGTCATTGCAGATATAAATATATAAAGCAAATGTTTCTCTTTCATATTTTAGATGGAAGACTTTATTTGAAAACTACTGTCATGTATTGAATTTTTCCTGCTGAACATACGTGTGCTACGGTAAAGAACATTGCAGTAAGACATTGGCTCATAAGGAGTTCTGTGGAAACAAAATGTTTTCAAACCAACTTCCTCAACTTCATTTATCAATGTTCTTCAAAAATGTAAAGAATTCTGCAAGAGTGTCCTCCTTGGGTTATCTCCTGTGGCTCAACCTGGAGATCTAGAGAATGTGTGTAAATGTACAGTAGCACTGTTCTCACAGCGAAAATCTGCATCTCTGCGCCGGACTATTGTATCCAAAATTACAGGCGGTCAGAACAAGGCTGAGTATTCCCTTTTTCAAGGAATGCAGACTCTCTCCTCCTCTGATGATTCTATATTTGAGCACATCCAATGATCCTTCCAGCAGTGTCCAAGTACACTTACAGACTGTTATACCATACCGAAACCAGCAAGACAGCTCAGAAATGAACTCGTAGAGGGCATAAGAGGATTCTTATTTAAAAAAAAAGGAAAAAAAAAAAAGGAAAAGAAGAAAAAATTGATACATTCAGTTTTCAAACTATGATTGAGGGTTTTCTTCTAAAGACATTTTTTCCACATGCTTTCCAAGAGACCAACACATATATGTTAGAATACATTAAGTGAAATGGAATTTTGTGTAAGTGAAAAGAAATGCTGAATGTAAACAAACTGTTTTACTGTTCACAAAGTCTCTTTTCCTAAAATAAAACAAACAAAAGAAAAAAAACAAAAATAATAATTTCTCATTGTAAACTGGCAGGGGTTTATGAAATAAAAGACTTTGCTTCTTATCAAAATGTTGGTCACATGTACAGTATATAACACAGATCACACAAGGAAGGTATTATGTATGCAGTAGAAATCTAGAGTTTAGGAAATGAAACTTTTAGATAATATTGTTTTGTCACCCTGTTGGTCAGAAAGACACCTTTCTAGTTTTAACGCATGCAGGCATGTAAATATTTGTCCTGGAGTCACAGTATTACTGAATGAGATCTTAAGCATCTGGTAACAAGTCAGAATTCTGTATCAGCCACTTTTATTTGTATATTGAGCCCTGGTTAGTGCCCTGACTAGTGCACTTCTAAGAATGGACTGTGGCTGAGCAGCAAGTCAAAATGCCAGAAATATTTTTATATGTTAATGTCATATTACGTCAATGTTGCTAAAAAAAAGAAAACCTAACAAACACTTGATGTATCAGTCCAATTCCACGTAGAACTGAGTGATACAGTTGAAGTCTATTGTCCCTCCCACCTTGTCTTAGGGAAGGATGGTTATGTGTTACTTTCACTGTCTTTATGAAAGCTACAATATGTGTTTTCACCTTTGTGCTGATAACTGGAAGTAAGCTGCAAAACACTGCTTATTACATTACTAAAAATTATGTTCTTTGCTTTGCGTACTTTTGGGTTACCCCTTTAAAGACTGATTTTGTGAATCAGTGCTATTACTGTAAGTTTTGTGATTATGCTTTCTTCATCTAATGTTTTATGCCTTTAAAATATTATTTATTACATGGAAACATATCAAAACCTTAAATGTCTAAGATGCCTAACTTAAAGCAAATATTTCTTTAAAAGTAGTTCTGATTGGATATTAATATTATTTTGTCCAAAAAAAAAATCTAATGTTTTGTAAACTCTAGCACTGAGCTTCTGTAGTTTGTAGGTCTTCCTTGCAATACTGGTACACATTTATTTTTTGCAGTTCATATTTACTCCACCACAATCCTTTTTTAACAATAGAAAGATGTATATACAAGTTCACATCACAGTAATTTTTTTAAAGAAATATTGAGCAATATTTTTCATTAAATATTGTTGTCTAATACTTTGTAGTGATGTTATTTTCTAACCATGATTCTTTCATGATTTTCATAGTTGCTTAAACACCTATGGGATTCTGTACTCCAATTTTTTCATATGCAGTCTTTAAAGGGTTAACAGCTGTAAAGTTAGATGGACTTGTGGCAAGCTTTTGAATCATTCATATCTGAAAGAGAATTAAAAGCCTACAACTGAAATATGTACTAGCATTTACCATTGCTCTGCTCCTTGCATAGAGTCACCTGTAAGTAGGTTTAGTAGTTTTACAGTATATTCTTTCAAGACCTTTGGGAATGCCTCAGTGTTTGGCTTGGTACATAAACAGAAGTATTAAGGATTAAAGGGGAACCAATTTATGAGCTGGATGTTAAGAAAGAATCTTGCTAAAAACAGTGTAAATATTACAGAACATGAGATGTTACCATAAGTTGAAATTTTTTGCCCCTCTTTAGTTTTACAGGTTTTGGGTTGGTATTTTGGTTTTGGTTTTTGATTTGGATTTTTTTCCTTTTTTTTTTTTTGCATAGATTATGAAGAAAAGTTGTGCTCATGTTATTGTTGATATGCTTTTGTAATCTTAAAGATATTAATGTCTAGTTGTTCTATATTATAACCACATTTGCGCTCTATGCAAGCCCTTGGAACAGAACATACTCATCTTCATGTAGGACCTATGAAAATTGTCTATTTTTATCTATATATTTAAAGTTTTCTAAAAATGAAAAAGGTTATTACGAATTTTGTTGTACAAAATCTGTACAAAAATCTGTTTTTACATCATAATGCAAGAATTGGAAATTTTTCTATGGTAGCCTAGTTATTTGAGCCTGGTTTCAATGTGAGAACCACGTTTACTGTTATTGTATTTAATTTTCTTTTCTTTTCAACAATCTGCTAATAAAACTGTCTGAAATCTCCCTGTGACTTTATTTACAGTTCATCTTTATTAAATTTTCTGAAATGTATAACATCAGAGGAATATTTACTTTCTAATGGGAGGCATCTAAAAACAACATAAGTCAGCTCTTTGTAGTGTGAGGAGAACAATGCTGAATGATTTTATTTAACATGCAACTGCTTCTATCTCTAATATGAATTACTGTGGTGAAAAACATCATAAAAGCACACTCTGTGGTTATTGTTTAACAAGCATATTTTCCATTTTTTTTTCTTGCTAGCTAAGCAAACTGCCCCCATCTACATGATTTATTTATGTACATTTCTCAGTTTATGAAGCTGTTATTTGTACCTTTTCCTTTATATTGTGATATTCCCATGATTCTTATTTCACAAAGCTTTGTGCTGAATAATGTAAAGTGGACACATTGATGGAAAAAACAATATTATTCCTCTAACTTCAAAAATGCAGCGGTAATCCTGTTGGTTTTGTCTCAAATCTCCTTCACTTGATAAAATGTATTTAGAAACACACTTTTTTTAACAAACCTCAAGTATTTAGACATTTCAACAGGCATTTAGAGAAAGAAATAGTTCTGGCTTAGTATATCTTCAGGTGGCATTGTGAGAAAAAAACAGGCTGCTTTTTTTTTAGGGTCAAGATGGTTATTTAAGAGTAAATCTGGAACTAAGTTGGTTTTTCTTACAGAAAATTCAAAATTCAGAGAGGTATGACTGATTTTGAGTATTCTCCCTTATTGTCCTGCCTTGCCTGGCCTTGGCTTGCCTTCTCTTCCCATCCTTTCTCTTCCCTTCCTTTCTTATCCATACCTACATGAACACTTCTGCTTTCATTAGGGGGCAGACCTGTTTGGGACAGCAGAATAGATTAGCTTTCTTGGATAAGCCCATTCCACTAACCCCGGATGGCCTGGGGACTGCAAGCATGAGGCTGACAGGCAAGCATGAATCTGACAGAGTTCCAGCAGGTTGTTGTTGCTGGCTGGCTGATTAGGATTTTGGTCATCTGTATATAGGGCAATCACAATCTCCTTTTGCCTGCATTAAAATGTCCGGCATGTCTGAATTAGTAAGGATCCCAGCTACACTGTAGCCAGCTCCCCTGCTATAAACTCTGGCACAGCTAAAGCAGGGTAAAAAGTAATAAACTCATTAATCTCAGTCTGGCTTGTGCTGAAACCCAAATTATCTCTACAGTAGCAGACTAGCAACCTACCTCTATGTTTTTAAGCATCCCAGGAAATAATCCCTTTCAGCAGAAAGGAACTGTACTCTCGTAAGTTCTACCCTACCTCCAATAATAAATAGTTGCTTCATCTGTGCAAGGTATCTGGCATTTAGCAGGTCTGAGGCTGAATGGGCTGATAGATAGTCAGATGTTGGTACTCCTTGTGACTTAAATAAAACAAAAATTATGCCAAAGCTCAGATCAAAATCAAGAAAAGATTGTGCTAAATATATCTTGCCTATAACTTAGTAGTCGGTTATGGTCAGATCCTGAAGAAATTCAGAGTTAGCAGCTAGACGTCTAAAGTTTTAGGAAAATCCTGTAAGAACTGACAGACTCAAATGAGAATTTTTTCTTTTAACTTTTTTTATATTTTTGCAATGAAAAGAGATTTCAAGGTCAGGTTTTGATCTGAAAGGCAAACCTCTTATTTGTTGAAGGTTCTATAAATTCTTGAAAATTACTTCATTTGTTATGTGCTTACATGTTATTTGACACAAGACTGCAATAAACAAAGACTGAGGCCAAGACTTTCAAGTGTGACTGCTGATTACAGATACTTCCAGTTTTGCTGGCCAAACTTCAGGCATTTTCAGTGTTGTTCATAAAATAAAATATCCTAGCTCCAGAGTTCTGTGAAACTTATTTTTTCAGTAGCTGCTAACTCATCCATGGGATACTGAGGAATGTATTAGTGAGCCTTTGCTGAGCAGGAGCTCACCCTGATCAATGATGATGGTTCCACCAGCAGCAGTATCACGCCATTTCAAGCTACAGCCGCCTGCTTAAAAAGCTTCACTTTCAAAGAGAGAGAAAACAACGACTTTCCGGAATTCAAACTCTGAAAAGGAACCAAATTAGAAATAAAATCTAGATACCCAGAGTACTTGGAAGCTTTGTTTACCTAAAAGTGAAGTACTGTGCAATACTAAGCAACTTGGGAGAATTTGCACATGATCTATGGAGAAACATAATTTCTTTGTCCAGGTTAGAGTAGCAATGGTTGGCATATTCAGTGAATTGATTAATTGATGCTCTAAATTAGATTAATAAAAACAGAACTAGGTTCATCTTGCTGTATCCAGCAAAAGGACAAGAAAACAGGTCCCTGCTACAAAAAAAAATAAAGGAAACTCCAGCTGGATGTAAAGGTGAAGAAGTCAAAATGAGAAAGATGAAGCACTAGAACAGTTTTTGCAAAGTTCCAGGATCTCCATCTTTGGAGATTTTCAAACCTTGGATGAGCAAGGCCCTGAGAAACCTGGTCTAACTGTCTGCAGTTTATAGAAGTTTAAACTGCTTGACCTTCAGAGATCCCTTCCAAACTCAGTTTTTTTGTGTTTCTAGAACTACAAGGCTTGTTTGCATTATGCCCTTCTAGGCATAACACTTTCTGCGTCCAGCTTAACAAGGAGCAAAATTTTATCCTATAAATAGCAGTCATCAGATCTAGAATAGAAATTGCTGGGATATAGTTAAGCATTCACAGCTTTTTGATCTTCCATATCAGGAGGCCAGAAGAATGAGCTGCACTAACAGCAAGATGTGAGAGAAGATACAGAAAGTGAATACAGAGAGGATAAAAATGCCACCTATTTTAATACAGATATAATTAATTTAAATAATAAGAATTATAAGCTCTAGCAACTTGTCAGTCAGATATCAGATGATTTTTCTAGTAATAAATAAATAAAAGACAATAAATAATATGTCTAATAATATAAAAAAAATAGCTGTTTGGGCTAAAGAAAGTAAGTTGATGTCGTTTTCTTGGGTATACTGGCCAGATAGTCTTTGAGGAAATTGGAAATGGTAAGCTGGAACAGATCCCTTTTTAAAAATATATTTCCTTCATTTTTTTCAAATTGCTTTCTTGGAACTGGTCCTGCAAGGCCACCAACTACTTTGTAGTTCTATAGATTTTTACCATTCTGAGATACTGAGGACTTTGAAGCAGTCAATTTGGATTGTTGGCTTCTCTGTCAAGTAAGTGTTGTCAAGAAGATTGGGAGCCTGAGGTATGGAAAGGTTAAACTTGGCATTTTAAAACTGGAGAGACAAAAGGAGTGGCTTTGGGCTTCAGTGTCTCTGAAGTTGTATCATGGTACAAGCATACTTAATTAGGACTCAGTTCTGAAGGATTTTGTAGTGGTTTTGTTTTGGAAGTGCTAATAATGGGGTGAATTGCAAAGTAGATGAAAAGGAAAGTTTTGGTAAGGAAAGCAGGCTAAAGGAATGAGGCTGCAACAGAATTTTGAACAGAACATAGGGATGGCAGAAAAGAGGAGATTTCAGCTGTCAAGATGGAAGTAAATAGTGATGCAATAAGGAGAAAATGGATTCTAAAGATACTCTCTTTAGAAAGATGTGGCAAGATACAGATGCAGCAAACAAACTCATTTGGCAGGGTCCTGGGCAAGCAGACATAGTTTTCAATTCAATTCAGAAGCAACTAATAACCATTTGGCTTCTGTTCACTGTGACCAAACTGATGCTGCAGATTCTGGCTGTTCGGTGATGGGATGATATATTGGAAGCCAGAAATAAGTTTCTACATGGATCTCTTGAACAATCTGAACTCAATTTAACAATTGAGGAGGACAGAGATAAAGTATTACCTTCTTTGTGAGCTGATCAATAACAAGCACACCTCTGGGAAACAGATGCTAGTATTACCCTTTGAAGCCACTTCAGTGCTGGAAGCTGAACAGGTTCACAGGACACCTTACAGAAGCAGTAAATAATGATACTAATAATAATTATTAATAATAGAGCAGCTCTAATTCTCAGGTTTTCCGGGTAAAATCTTATCCTATATGCCTCCAACACAAACCTCTACAAAGCTGCAAATGTATATATGGCATATATAGATCTTATATAGAAGATAAGACCCAAGTGATGAATTGTGGGTTTAAAACAAAATCACAGCAAAAAGTTAAACTAAGCTATAGACAAATTTGGAGGAAAAAAGGTAATGGTTATAGTACAAAATTAGTTCAATGATTTCAGGATTCAAAATGTGAAAAAAGAAACTCTAACAGCATCCACCTGCCTAATTCAAAATCATAATAAAGTGCATTTTTGAAGTATGCAATGCTTACTAAGTGTTTCCATGGCTCTCCTGAACGCTGCTTGGGCACTGATAATGATGTATCAGTTCCCCTTTGAGGCACCTAGATGCCTAGCATGGGCATAACCTCCTCTTGGAGCCAGAATCTTAGCTGAACAAAGTGATGTATTGTGCATTTCACCACATCAGAAATCTCATTACATAACCTAGAAGAATAATTGAAAAGAAGGAAATACACAGCTGCCAATCCCAACCATTTCCACAGTTCTACAGCCCAAGGGTCCAACCACCCATATGCCCCACTACTACACTGATCAACACATTTTTTCTCTTGTTGTATTTTTCCTCCTCACGCTTGTCCCCCACGCACATCAAGCTGTAACTATTTAGTATTAGCTCTCTACAGATGGAGAGGAGAGGGAATGTGAATCCACTGAAAATAAGAGGCAACCTGAATGGCCCCGCCCATACTTTCTTGGGAAAGTGTTCATACCACTTACTTTGAGAAGTGTACAGGTCTGGTGTCTTGTAGCTCCTGTCTTTTAAAGGTGCATTAAAAGTGCATCTACATGAGCAGTTTATGTGCAAAAATGGGCCTCTGTAGGATGAATTTGCCTTGCATTTGAGCTTCTGGTGTGCACTCAGGCTCCTAAAGCAGTTTCTTTCCTTGGTGGAACTTAGTCATGTGAAAGGATATCATCTGGATTTTGCCACTTGCAATGTGGCCTTAGCAGCTGGTACTCTGCATAAGCCCGGGACTGACAACCAGTAGCAACTTCATTGCTGGTAATGCCATGGTGAGGTGATGCAGTCCTAGAAGCGCAACAGATTGCATCGTGTCATAGTGTGGTCCTTCCCGCCTTGCATCACAGCAATCAGCAATGGAAACACGCTCTGTGATTGGACCTGCTGCCCTCTGCAATGCACCGTCTCCAAAAGGTCCCATAAACCCTGCTGAGGTTTGGGTTTGAAGTGGAGCTGATAAATTAAAACTGGTAGGTGGGGTTTTGGCTTGAGTGAGCCTTTTGAATTGGGCATGGGGGTACTGAGGGGACATCTTATGAAGTTGCAAATGTATGACATCAGGGATATTCTGCCTCGCTATACTAAATCTTCTTTTTACAAATAAATTATGCTTAAATCAATTAGCTATTTATTGATTCATAAGGGTATTGTTCTTTTTTATTTGTTTCCAGGTGTTACTGGAGTGAAGACAGATTATGATAACAATAACTAGTGCTTTTTCTTTTAATTTACTAAGCCGCTATCAGCATTCAGAAAGATTATATTTGGGACTGTAAGAAGAGTGTATTTTGTTGCGAGAACAATAGCGGGCAGTTACCTTAGGACTCCTACTAACCCTGGACCCTTCTATAAAACTTGCCTGAGTAAATGAGTTGTACAATGCATTTTTCTAATAGTCTGTAGTTGTATGTTTTATTCAAGTTTAAAAATACTTCACCCTTTTAAAAAATGCTGCATATTCATCTAAGTAGTGGTCATTAAAGAGAGTGCCACTATATCATTCCTTTGTATTTAATTTGGGGTAGAAAGAGCAAACTGTATTTTGAGCAAGGTTTATTTCTTTTCCAATTTAGGTAATTTCTTTTCTTATCTAAGCTGGCCAAGTTCAATTTAAATCATTGTGCGAATTGTTGGTGAGGTGCTTTTATTTGAATCAGCAAGCATTTGGCCATGGCAAATGAGCTTCTGGTAAACGAGAATATTAGTACCAGGGGACATTTTGGGAAACTACAGTTTGTTTTTGTGCGTCATGAACAGTTTTCAGTGTTAAAAGTTATGTTTCTCTTAAATATTGTTCCATTGAAGGTAAAAAGAGTTGCGTACTTTGATTTTCATTCCATTCTTCTCTCACTGCATGTAAAGAATTAAGTTCAACAGGAATGGAGATACAAATCAAAGTGTTCAAGTTTCATCAGTTTTTCTCCATTTTGCTCTTTCACCTCAATGACATTTTTTTTAGTACTTTTATATTTTCCTAGCTGGTATAATTTCCAAAATACACATTAAAAATTTCTTACACAGTTTTTCATATTTGATTAGGCTTTAGCAGTGCAGTAACCAGGGTAGATAGGGCAATAACTAATTAGTCTGCAAACCACAGAGAGTTCAAAACAAGTATTTACTCGGCAGACAGGGTATTTCTGTCAGCCTCCTTCTCAAAGGCAGAACAGGAGCTAACAAGGACTGAGTGAAGCACTTGGCCACAGTTGTTCCTGTCTGCCGTTTTCTCCGAGTCAGAGAGAGTTTCTGCTAACCTTCCATCCTCTGTGGTGTGCAAAATTCCATCTTCTGCAGGTGTGCAATAGAGCCAACACCCAAAAAGAGACAGAAGGTCGATGTGTACAAAACTGCTCACATTTTGTGCTTCCCTAATACAGATTTTACTGAGTACATGCAAAAGTGCTGTCCTTTATATAGTCAGTAGACTAAAGTCTTCCAGGATATGGAGAGGGCTCATTACTTATGCAAGACAACCACCCTGAATGTACGCAGTAGTATGTCCTAGGATGTGGCACAGATTTCCATAGTCCAAGACTACCGTAGCCTTCTTCGTTTATAGCAAAACACAGTCAAAAACCCCCCAAACAACAAACACAACACACACACACATAAAAAAACCCAAAACAAAACCAATCAGCCAAAAAAACACCTCAAATAAAAAACACCCAAACCCCAAAAACAGCCAGCCAAGCAAAGAAGTTGAAATTATTTACAATTCTTGGGGGTGTAGCATCTAGTATGGGTCAGGCTCAGGAGATTTTGTGAACAGCCAACTTTACTTTGAGAGAAAATGACACAGAAAGAATTCTCTACAGTGTTTGGACACAGATTTCTTGAACTTTGGTGATTACATATAATTAACCAGTAAATTTCTTGCTTTGGCATACAAACCACACATGACTTCTCAGTCATACCATACCACAAACCCCTCTTAACCCCCAGTCACATTCAAATTGCGTGGCTTGCACACAGGTCCAGTCACCTTGTCATAGGTTAGCAAGCATAGTCCCGGAAGGGACGTCCTTGCTAAGGGGTGCTTACAGTTTCCTCTGGGAACTGATAGAACCTATCAGCTGGCCAGTTTGAATATGGACAATTCTCTAAGCCACTTAAAGTTGTGACCACCTCTGTGATCCACATTTAAGAATAGGCAAACTCCCCCCCAAGCTCTCTCTCGTTTCCGGCGCTGGCACAGGTGGCTGCGGGCCCCGTGTGGGGGCCAGCGGGCCCGGCCAGGCCCTGCTTGGGCCAGGCTGGGCCGGGCCACGGCCATCCTGGAGCCATGGACCTGTTCCAGCCGTGGAACCCCCCCACTGCCTTGCCGTGGGCAGCCGGAGCGGCTCGGCTCTCCCCCCTCTCCACTGCGATAAGAAAAATTCAACATTCCAGCTGCAAAACTGCAAGGCCGAGGTGTGATTAACCCTTTTTATTGCTGTGAAGAGCTGAAAACCTGAGGGAAGAGAGAGAGGAGATGCTTAAAGCTGAAATTCTGTTGTGAAGCTATGATATATCAGAGTATCCTGTTGTAATTCCATGAAGATATGGGGGGTGGAGTGTTCAACTCGTAAGCAAAAGCACCTGCACTGAGATAGGCAGATGCTGACGCAGCTGTAATTTCATGAGAAGTTTGGACAGGGAGAGATGAACCAGATGAGGACTTTTGCTCCAGACGGGAAAGGAGAAAACCTCAGTACCTAGAGATGCTCCCAGAGATAGTCCTAACGATGAAGATGATGAAGACCCTTTGCTCCCAGGGAAGGAGAAGGGCCTCTGTTTTTTTTTCTGAACGGCTCAACCTTAAAATTGTACCCCAAAAACTTCAAGAGTGGACCCTCGAAAGCAGTTGCGGGAAAAGCTGCAAGTCGGGGGAAAGGACTCACACGCAGGCAGAGAGACTCCTCTTCCTAAATGGACTGAACAATATTTGGAAGTGGGCGGCTGTCTCGTTGTGATAATGTTTTCATAGCATGAGCAAGAAGAGACTTCTCTTTCTAAATGGACTGAACAAGGTTATTATGGCAGTGGTAAACAGACTGAACATCTTAAGGGTTGTCTTTTTATATTGTCAGTGGGAGAAGGGAGGAAGGTGGGGGGAGGAGGAGAGTTCTGAAGGTGGTATAATTTTTTTTCTTCCCTCTTTTAGGTCTGTTAATAAACTTTATATTCTTTCAAGTTTGGTGCCTGCTTTGCATTTCTCCTAATTCTTATCTCACAGCAGATAAACAGTAATGAGTATTTTAGACCAAACCACTACACTGAATTGGTGCTTCTGCCCGGTTACAAACCGAACCCGCGACACACCTGTACTTGCTGCCATTGTGAATTGTACCTTGTTATTTCCAGTCACTACTCCACCAGCTGCCCCATTATTCAGCTACTCACTGAAGGGCTTGTCTGGGAGACGAAAGGAAGAAAGATTCAGCCCACAGCTATCTGTCTTTGAACAAGTATCTTTCATTGCAGCCAATAGGTCTTTCTACTGGATGGATACTGTTCCCAGTTCACTGTGTTTCACTGCTACTTCCAAGGACCTTTGCAAGAACAGTTAAGGGACCTTTCCCTCTTCGGAAAGAATAGGATGCTGCAACTTGAGACTTCTTTTCAGATACCTCTAGTTCTCCTTAAAAACAAGATCCTCCAGAGAATGAATTTCTGACGTGAAAGAAGCTTTAAGGTGAAGTTTCTTTGGGAAATGCTTTAATTATTTATTTATTCTATTTCTACTATTTATTTATTCTATTTATACTATTTATTCTGAATTTCTCTTGAAAAAAATTCTTAAATGCTGAAATTTATGCACCCTACTGCCATGAGATTTTATTTTTCTTTATTTCTATTATTTATGTTTTTCTAATGTTTTTCATTCTTTTCTTGTGTGTCTGTGCTTGCATTCAAATACATATACTGAAGTCATGGTCCTATTTTGAACTCTTGAGATACTCTGGTGGGAGTTACAGCCATATATAACTCTCTCACAAAAGGGTGACAAATGAACACTGATAGGAAGGTGTCCATGCTTTTCTGTAGGGTGTAGGTATTCTTACAAAGGTGCGATTTCCTTTAAATCCCAAGGCCTAGATAGTGGCATGCAAATCGAGCCTGCTGAATAGGAATCAAGCAGGTAGCATTTTTTAAAACAGCTGTTGGTATTTTCTGGCATTGAAGTGGTAGGAAGATTTAATAACACATGTATACTTAGTTTTTCCAAGGCTTTGTTGTGTCCTGGAATTTTCAAACTGCATGGATATCCATTTAAAAATTCACTGGACATTTGTGCTTTTGTATAATTCCATGAAGTCCTTAGTTGCATCCAAAATGAGTTACATACCTCCAGAAATCTGGCCTTTAGAGGTGAAAGAATCTTGGACAATGGCCCTATTGTTAATCATTATTTCCAGTATAATGTAACAAATGTTCTAACCTTGAAAGGAGGCAGGGGAGTAAAACCCTTGCCTGCCTCCTTATCCTTTTTCCTTCCAGGTTTTATTCTTTTACAGCTGTAGCAGTACAAAGCAGCTACAACTAAGAATATGAATCACCGTTGCTATCGTCATTAACATAATGCCCATGTGTAGATTTATCTGCAGACTTTCAGTTTGATAAACTGTTGGCATGTAAATATTTCCTTGAAGAAATTCCAGTCCAGCTGCTTTTGTTTACAAATCTATCAGTGGTTAACACCATAGAATGTACTTTGCCAGTATCTGAATTATAATTACAACTTCTTTAATTGTGAATTCATTATAAAAGAGGAGGACAAAACTAAATAATAAATATTTTGCAGATTTTTGGAACCATGCCAGCAGCTTTGCCTGCATTAATTTTTGAAAATGTGAGGACTTACACTTGTAAGTCTCCACTCTATTATTCTTTCATATTATTTATTTGTACAGTTAATTGTGAAGAAACTATTTCTGAATAATTATTTCATTGTACTTATTTTGTCTTCAGAGGTTCTTCTGCTTATTCCTTGTTTTACTTCTTGACTTCTGCTTGATCATGCTATGAATTTAATTGAGAGTAGGTTTTGATACACCAGTCACAGTAACATCTAAACTGACCTGAATACTGAGTATTTGCAGGTTTTCAAAAAATAAATTTTTGAGATATGGGATCAAAGAAACTCTGGAATCTCACTTGGCAGCAGGTTATTGGCTTTGCTTGTTGCTGTTTTGACCAGTGATGCAGAGAGTCGTGCTTTGAATTTATTGAACTCTCACTGGTTTGTATAATTGTTTGTTACAACTTAATTACAATTCAGTACAATTTTCATGGATCAGCTCTGGAGGCAAACTATGAAATTTATTATCCCTAAACTAGGATGGCTAAAAGTTAAACTTGAGCTACATATTATAGACCTATTTATAGCCAATGGACAAAACCCACACCTCAAAATAATAAATCATTTGTTATCAACCCTTGGGTGCCTCTTTTAGGATTAGATGAATCACTTGTGAAGGTACCTATTTGTCTTTATTAGTAGACGAAGGGGTACATTTTAGCCAACAGCTACGGCAGGAGATGAGGTTTGCCTGGGAATTGCTGTAAGAGCTGTTGGGAAACACTCTGGTTTCCCTAGCTAGTACCACCAAACTTCTTCCAGGATTTCATATCCTTTGCATGTGTATCCTTCAAACTAGTTTTTGAGCCCCCTAGTGACACCAGTAAGAGCATCCACCACATCTGTACATACCTTGCTGGTTTCTTCATATTGCTTATGAAAATCAAATATGTTTGCATGTATCTGCTGTGCAGAATCTGAAGGGCACAATTGTGAGGGTTAGAATACAACATCTGGCTTTTTTTTAGGTTTCTTTGAAGACTGTGGGGTAGGTGGGAGAACTCATACAGGATTTAAATTTTTTTTACTGCCCTAATTGCATTTTTAAAAAGTTAAATGTTTTGAGAGGTAAAAAGAAATTAATGTAAATAAATAATTGTATAATTATACACTATTTTTGTCATGGTTTTTCATTTTCCTGCTAGAACTGAAGGAATGTTTTTCAACAACATGATGTAGAAGTAAGAGAGAACTTTGAAAAGTGATGTTCATGCATCCTAAGAACCTAACTTCCACCTGGTATGTCAGTCTTCCCCTGTAGTTATTCAGAAGTTTTTCTGGAATGTTCTGTAGGAAAATCTTGTTTTCTCAACTTAATTCTGTAAATATACATGGCTGTGATCTTTCTCTGAGACTGGGAAAGGCATCTTTTTCTTCTTTAGCTGTTTAGTTAATTTAGTCAGCTTCTTTCTGAAATTGCTTTCTTAGGTATCTAACTGAGGTAGTGAGCCTCATGGCAATCATGCACTTTGTATTTCTTTAATTCCTTTCACATTTGGAGCTATAGAAGCATATACAAGGTTATTGGATTGTCTTCATAGAAAGAGTTTCTATCAGGGATGAGTAATGATAGCAAAATAAAAATTTTCTATTTCAGATAGAAACAGACTGACAGACTTACAACTACCTTTATATCTAATGATTGTTTTTTCAGCTTGTGTATACTGTCTATACATATGATAGATGCTCAGTTTCAGTGTATCAAGGAACATAGGTTAGATCCCATTTAGACTTATAAGTCATATGGCAGCTTAGAGGCTCTTGAAACCAGGTATCCATCTGCTCTCCCCACCTCAGGATACTGTTTTAATGGTACCACTCTCCATAAAACTATCTTAGACTATCTTACTGGATTAAAACATATTATTTGTGCTTTCTATCAAAAGTAATGAGGTGCTACTTTTAGCTACTGCTTTTTTTATAGAATCAGTGTGGAGCGTATAGTCTCTTAATTTTGTTGCTGTTTATTTAAGATAAAGTTCTCAAGGTTTCGTTATTAGCAATAACACTTAGAGATTAACTCTGTTCAGGTACAATATTGATTAACTCTATCATTCATAAAACCACTAGAAAATATTTAGCTGTATAATTCATTGACTTTCCACATAATCAGCCTGTGAATTATATGACTAAACTTGATGTGCTGACAATATGAATGATAAATTCATTCTGTATTTTTGATGTATTTTAGCTTTCTCTGGTACATTATCAAAAATGAAACTTTGACCATTCCATTTAGAATATCTGTTGTAAGTAGTTGCCATCTAGTGCCAGCGCTCATTTCTATTCAAAGGTAATGGTGCAATCCTTAAACTTTGGAAGGCAATATGTTTCTCTCAATTTGTAATGGAGTGAGGTAATGTCACGTCTGTAATGGGAAGTAAATAACATGCTTTGACATGAATGGACGCTTCTGGCAATCATTAAAATAACTGAGAGTGGTGGAGAGTTAGAAAGGTGAAGAGTAGGAGAGCTGCAAGTTCACTCACTGACATCTCCAACATTGTGGTTTGCTGAATGCATGATGATCATGATCTGGTAGTGAACTGATCTGATGGGACAGGAAATGGTTCTTCTGTCCTGCTTATAAGATGTTAGCCCCTCCAGGGGAATATATCATAAATAAGGAAAAGTTTGTAAATTCTTATCAGCAACTTAGAGATTCATTCTGAGCAATAATTCTAACATGGCATTCTGTCATTGGGAGAGTGGATTTATGCTGTTGTCCCTCCACAAACCCTTCAAATTTGTTCAGTTTACTAATAAGTTGAAAGTGAAAGCTTTCTTGCTAGTTTGGCCAGATATGTGACAGCTTAGCAGAATTTCTTTTCAAACAAAATCCTGCAATAAGATTTTACTGAACTATCTGTAAGTGATGTCTGATTTTTAAAGATTTTCCAGCAGAACCACAAGCAGTAATCCTTTTCTATTTTTTAAATGACTATGAAAGGAGGGATGACATCTGGGGAAAGCAAAGGACAAATTGGAATAGTCTCTTTAAAATCATTCTAATATTAAATGTATAGGCACCTATACAGCTGATTACAGGCAAGGGCTTCACAAATGAGTATATTAGTATATCTTCTTAATAGTTTTCCATTTCAGTAAATAATGAATAGGTGACAATTAAAGATTTTTTTTTTCCCTGGGCCTGTGGTTTCACCCATTGGATTAATTTATCACACTGTGTCTTCACACCTCTTTTTTAGTAAAATGGATTTAAGTTCTTCACTCTGCTGCAGTCTTGGTTCAAGGTCCCAAAACCTGAAGTATTGGGTAAAGGTGGGCTTTTTCAGTTCACTTATAAGAAATCATGAAAGCTGTGATTTGCAGATTAGATTAAATTCTTGCGATTGTTTGTTTTGACAAAATTAGATAATTGATCTGGATATGAAAACTCATCTACAGCTACCTGTAAAACCTATGGTTGAATTCTAGAATCAGTTTTATCTATTACTTCTAGCCCTGATGCACCCTCCTAAAGAAAGAGAAGATATCAGATAACAAAAGGATTTTTTACTATCCAAGACTTTAATCCCAGGCTTCAGCCCTCTGTCTTCTGTGTGTGTGAAAGTAGCTATGTGTGAATACTTCTGATTGCATTGTGAGATTGCAGACGATTAAAAAAAGAGTGTAGTAGGAAGTGAGATTTACCTTTTGACTTCTATCTTTTCCATCTGCTAGAATACTCACACACACACACACACACACACACGCACATGCACATGCACACGCACTTTGGTTTCCAAGCGCAAAGTGGTTTTGGTGGTGAAAATGAGTGAAACTGATCTTGCCAAGAATAATCTCACTCCACCTCCCTTTCCTTTTCACAAGCCTGTCTAAACCCTCAGCTGACACTGAAGGTGATGCCCACAACTTCCATTCCAAATCCTGATCCGGCAAACTAACAGCTAAATTGTGTTTCCTGTCAGAGCCAAAGGAACAAAGTTATACTGGGGAGCAAAGTCATGCTGTGCCATACTTCTTTTCTGAGGGAAGGAAGAAAACTTAAAATATTTCTGTTGCTTCTGCAGTATATTTCATCCAAGGAGTAATTCTATGTTCTAGAGTGTGCAGAGGACCCAAAAGATATTGTCTGGAAAAAAACATATAATTTATGGCTCAAGCATCTTTAAGGCCATACAGTGCTGCTGCTTACCACACTACAGCTTAGAGCACTTCCTGTGCCTTGTCATCTCTTCCCAGATGTCTCTCCTATGAAGGTTGTAACATTGAGTCTAATTAACTTTCTCTCTTCCACTGCACTCATCCAATCTCTCCCATACCCTGATCCTTATCCCATTTAAAATTTCTTGGTAAACGATTCTTCTCCAGGTACTTTGTATCTACTATACATTTCTTGTTGCATTATCAAAAAAAACAAAGCAATGAGTTATTTGTCTGGTAGAAACTGCCTTTGGAAAGTCATGATTTTTGATTTTTAGGTGTTTAGATTATCTTGCTTCTTCATAAAACCAATCTTTGACATTTCAAAACTGTTCAAATCACTAGGCTCTCAAACACTGTCTTAAAAAACAAACAACCAAAAATATGTTTCGATATGTTTTGAGGCTGAATGGATTTGCCATGGAACACGGTCATGTTGTGCAAAGTATACATCTTACAAGAACGCAAGTAAGCCAGCTGTGACACAGATCACTAAACATATTTTGGCATTAAGGTGGCTACTTACAAGACTCATATATCTCACGTCCAAGATTAATTTGCTTTGGTATATTTTAAATCATTTCATGGATACAGTAATTACACTATACTCAAACCATGTCAATCTATCACTGCTCTGAATCAATACGGTAGGTGTTTTTCAACTATTTATAAATAACAATGCTCATATATGCCAAATATCTTATGAAAGTACAGTTAGTTAGAATAAAGAGCATATTTGTTTTTGTATTGATTTAACTCCTTGACATGCTTTGTAGGGTTGCCATGTAAATGTCTTTTTTTTAATTCAAGATTGTGTTTAACTTTTTGTTTGCAGTGGAGTTTTCCTTACTTGCCTGATTTCACTTTCCATTCTGAGTTACAGATAAGTATGGATGTTTAAATGTACAGGTGAATACTACAGGCACAAATTGCAACTCTTCACTTTTTGCTGGAAATTAGTAGGAGGAGAACCCCTAGAAAATGCTATACAAATTGTTGTCTACAAACACTATTTTTCCATTAAGATTATGCCTTGCATAAAGGTATGAGGTTAGAGCAAGAAAAAAAATTAAGGAAACATGGTCAGTATAAGATTTCTCAACCAGTTTAAAAATTAATTTTAAGGTGTTGCCTAATAAAAATATGGTGGCAATTTGATATTACATATCTTTAATGTATCAACTTCTAGATTTTTAGTTTCCATTTTATTTTATTATATTTTTTTTCATTTTAGTCATTAGGCATTTATTTCCTGACCTCTCTGAGGTACCTACGGTGGAATTTTTCTCCAGGTGAAATGACTCAGGTGGCTTAACAACAGGCCATCATAGTGTGAGGGAGAACTGAGATGAACCTTAACTATTTCCTCCAGTTTTTCATATGAACTAAGGAAATTTTTATGGTTTCAATACAAAACTATCAGTTACCCATAATATTAATTTAAAGGCAGTCTTAAGTTCATGAACCTTAACAAACCTCTTGATGAACCTCATTTATGTTTGGCATGTCTAATGAAACACAATACCACGAGGGTTTCACATCGTTATGGGTTTCATGTGGTTTTGGGTTTCTTTGTAAACATCTTGAATCTAATTACTATTACTGTGAAGATATAAAATGCCATGGAGCAGATCTTCACTAGGTGCAAACTGACAACTCTGCACCAAGTTAACAAAGATCCTTCAAGATTTGATCCTTTAATTAATAAGCAATACTTGTCATTGGCCCCAATTAAAATGAACAAAAATGCTACTGTATCATATCCTTTCAGTGCAGAAACATGCAGATTTATACTGGTGATATTCAGGATTTTAAGCTCCATTTGGGCACCTAAAGAAATGAACTTTTTTGCATAGATGTTATTGTAACTGCAGTAAATATGCTGACACATTACTCACTGTTATGTATCCAATCACTATTAGCCAGATTAATTCTTTTTGCTTAATCTGTAGCATTTTTCCTGTCAGAACAGAATTAATTATGCAAAAGTGGTCCTACATTGTCAAACTGAGAGGCTCATCTTGATTATTCTTGGTTATTTTGAGTATAAGTACAATCCACCCTGACTGTTAGTCTGCCCTTGAGACCCAAGCAATTTGGCTGTTATTATAATGAGGTGTGGCTCATCATAAGGGTGATTATAATGGAATCTAAGGGAATAGGGAGTCAAGCCTACTGTATATTATCTTTCATTTTTAAAGACTGTACTTTGGAATAATGGTTGAGTATTGTAGCATTTCTGTTCATAGCATGTCTTCAGGGGTTGAGATATCCTCCCATGGACTATTTTGATACTAATAGAAAGGCACGTTTAGAACATGAAAACCCCTGTATCTGTTCCTTCAGGCAATTTGTTCAGAGTGTAATTCATATCTGATGAATACTTGGTGACACTGAATGGTCCAGTGAAGATTGGTGCTAATTTTGCAGTAATGCTCTCTGTTGCTTCTGTGGCTGAGTGGGAAGGTATTTTTCACCAGTTCACGAACATTTAAAATCACTTGTATATTTGTTATCATAATATTATGTTCTATTCTCTAATTTCTTAGTGAAGTTTCTCTAAAGTGGTTTTAGATCTGAGCTGCGATCTTCATAATCTTCTCACTTTTCTGAAGAGGACTAGGTCCAGAAAAAACACTGTTCCTTTTAAATTAGAAGGTGTTATCTTCAGGGAAACTAAAAAACTTGTCAAAAAAAATTGTTACACTTTTTCTCCATTCCTTCCTGTGAACAACATTGATGAGAGATTATTTTCATTAAAACTGAGTGCCTTAAATTGTCACCATAAAAGACAAAAAAAATCATCCTCTCCTTATAGGATAGGATATTAGGGATTTTAATCTTGGTTGTTCAAAAGACATGATGGACAGACTAACAACAAAAATTAATCAAAATTATTTTCTGTAGAGGATTTCTATATATCTCCAAAGTGGGCCGATGCTGAACAGAAATTGCTAACTATATCCATGAATTAAATGAAAAATTTCTCAAGGCGTGTGTGGAAACATAATTCCAATGTCTATGTGTAATTTATACATATTGCTACAAGAAGGATAGAGCTATTCTGATAAAGCTGCAGCATTGCTTTCTTATTGAAAAAGTTTAGATATATCTACATAGTTGTAAAAACAAAATCAAAACCAAAATGAAAAACAAAATCTTCATTCCTTTCCCTTGTCTGGAGGACATAATATTACTTATTTTCTAATGTACTCTTATGAAGTAGTCTAATAGCCCCAAAAATCAGTTGAATCCTTTTCTAATATTGACACATTTTGTGAATGTAGGCAATTCTGTTTTCTTCATTAAAATTTTGTTTCAGTTCTTACCTTATCTTTTAAATTTGGACAATATAAAAACGGGCGTTGATCCATTTGACCTAAAGTTTGATGACTTGAAGTATTACAACAACAATAATAGTAATGGTAACAATCTGGAACTAAATGAAGAAATGTATCTATCTATATACATAGTCACTTGCTGAAATATTTACCAATAATTATTTATGATTCAAAATAAGGCAGGTAAAAAATTCTGCAGCTAAAACCCAAGAAACCTTGTTTGAATCAATTGCTATGCATGACTGCTGAATTTTACAGCTCTCTGCATCACTGAATGCCATTAAAATACTGCCATTTAATTGCAATTACTAGGCAATGGCATATATAGTAACTTTGTTCTACAGAGTTTCTGTAAAGTGTTGGCACGTGATGAAAAGTGTATTTACCATTTTTCTATAGGAGATATTTTGGAGAAGTTTTGCTTAATGCCATGAATCTAGAGTTCTTAGGATAGAAAATATTTTGCCATTCTTTGTCACAAAGCATATGTTTCATTGGTAGCTGCTTTTCATCTCTGAATCAGGAAGAAAGAACACAAAATAATATCACGGAAAAACATGGCTCATAAAATGATCTTTGTAAAAGCTAAACTGTTGGACGTGGTATTTCAAAGTAGAAATCCTCATACTCAAAATTGTCCCAAGTTTCCAAATTATCAAGGAATTATATGCTTGTAAAATTACTTATATTCTGAGTAGTTTTCTATCCTGAACATTTGAGTTTATTGTAAGACTTTTTTTTTGTAAGTTGAAAAACTCTGACCTTTCTTAAAGCTTGCTACCTCAATTTCTTATTAGTCCTTTTAAATGACTGGGTATTAATTACTCTTTACAAAATACATATATAATTGCATATATATATAACTTTTATATATATAAATAACTGTAGTATTTAGAAAGGTTGTTTGCTAGGCAATAAATATATGCCTCCAAATTACAATTCTTCCTTTCTGCAGGCCATGGAAGTTTCAATAAAATCACAAACTGTCTTGCAATAGTGCCCACTTTTCAGTCTATGAGTGTCTGGTATGAGGGGAGATTGTGCAAATATGTCTCATCCACATGTGTTCAAAGCAAAAAAATACCACCAGACAGTCCATTTTTAAAGCTAGAAAAGTTCCTCTCTGGCATGTGCAGTGTTCTGTTGCCGTATGCTAATATCCTGTCATTTCTCTGAGCTTCTTTCCGCATGGATGCTCCACCAAGGCCCCCATGACATGCCTCTACGTGGACTGTAAATATCCCTTTAGATAGTGTTAGAAAGCTTAAAAGGGCTTGATGACTGGTGCTCACTAGGAGTATGGGAAGACCTTCTAATATCAGCAGTGCTCAAAAGGGACAAAGTATTTCATACTATGTAATGTTGAACACTGAGTGACAATATAGACCTCCATATAATATGGCAAAATTGAATGACTTCTGACTGTCAGTATAGCTGTATTTGAAAAAAATAAAAAGAGAATTTAAAAAAGGCAAAAAATGCCCCCCAAACCAAAACTAAAAACAGACAAACAAAAAGCTTCATAGGGTAATTTCCCTTAATTTTAAGGAGACAAAGATTTAAACATCTCTCTGAACATGACCAGAATAGGTAAGCGGGATTTAATATTGAGGAATTATGTATTTAAATACCATTAAAAGTTCTTAGCTTTAATGGCTGCTAATAGTGCTTCTGACACTGACAGGATAAAGTGTTTGGGCAGAATATATTCATTCTTGCTAATAATTATTATCTGTCAAAACCTGTTTGGTTTGGGTTTGGGGTTTTTTGTCCCACTTGAAAGGAGTGGAGAGAATTAATTTTTTCTGACTCTTCCAATATTCCAGTTTAATTAATGTGCAGATGAAGAAATATTTATCAGATTATATAATTTGGGGTGCATAATGTGGGAAGAAAAAAAATCTTGCATTTTGGTAATCTGAACTGAAATTTAGAACGGAACGGAACAGAACAGAAAGGAAAGAGGAAAGGCAAGGGCAAGGGCGAGGCAAGAGCAAGGCAAGGGCAAGGCGAGGGCGAGGGCAGGGAAGGGAAGGGAAGGGAAGGGAAGGGAAGGGAAGGGAAGGGAAGGGAAGGGAAGGGAAGGGAAGGGAAGGGAAGGGAAGGGAAGGGAAGGGAAGGGAAGGGAAGGGAAGGGAAGGGAAGGGAAGGGAAGGGAAGGGAAGGGAAGGGAAGGGAAGGGAGGAATACTTCATCTGGAAGGAATCTATGATCATATAATCCAACTGCATGAGCACTTCAGAGACAATAAACATTTAAAACATATTATTAGGGTCATTATCCAAATATCTTTTAAAGTCTGACAGGTTGGAGCACAGACCACATCTCTAGGAAATGTGTTGATTTTTGACTACTCTCTCTGTAAGGAAATATTTCCTCCTATCTAGTCTGATCCTTCCCTGGTGCAGCTTTGGAATATTTCCACGTGTCCTATCTCTGGTTTCCGGGTAGAAGAGCTCAGCACCTCCCTCTCCACTTCCTCTCCTCAGAAAGCTTTAGAGAGTAATGTAAGTGCCCCTCAGCCTCCTTTTCTCCAAACTAGACAAGCCCAAAGTCCTCAGCCACTCCTCACAGGACATTCCTCCCAGCCCTTTCACCACTTTTGTTGTCCTCCTCTGGATGCATTTGAATACTTTCCCATCCCTCTTAAACTGAGAGGCCCAGAACTGCACAGAGGACTCCAGGTGAGACTGCACAAACACTGAATACAGCAGGACAATCCCCTCTTTTGACCAGCTGGTTACACTGTGTTTGCTGCACCCCGGGATGCATTTTGCCCTGTTGGCTTCCAGGGCACATTGCTGGCTCCAGTTGGTCTTGCCATCAAGCAGCACCCCTAGATCCCTTTCTGCAGGGCAGCTCTCCAGTCACTCCTCTCCCAGTCTGTATTTATATCTTGCCTTACTCTAGCCCAGGTTTTGTCACCCTGGTTTACATTGTTTTTCTAGCTGACCAAGTCATGTCAGTTGTACAGGGTAATGCCATTTTCAACACACTAAACAATTGCACAACTGGATCCTGCACCTATAAGCAAAGTGAAGTCCATAGTTCACTGAGGATGAAAAAAAATGAAGCTGTTCTTGAAAGCATTTGAAAATGTCTAGTAACTTTATATAAAGTACCTGTGTCATAGTTAACAGAAAGAATACCAAACTGTTACGGTTTGAAATTATATTATGCTATTTTTCCATAATTGGCACACATAAATTAAACAAATAAAAGCAATTTAAAAATTCCATCTCTTTTCCTTAAACAAACTTGAACTTAAACAAAAGATCTGATGATTCCTTCTGATTACATTTCCTGGATTTATTTCTCAATAATGACACTTTGGGGAGCAATTCTATAGGGGATGAGATTGATCACCCATCACTGCTGCTGATGTGCTGTTTAACCAAGCTGGTGAACCATAAATTGTCATCAGAGAGTGTATCAGACTAACAGTGTGTATCATGAAGCTCACTCTCCTGTGCACCTAACACTGATGATCATTCTCTTAGTCCATTAGACAGCACAAGGACCTGCTAAACAAAGTACTGGACAGGTACACTTTGCATGACCCAAATAAGAAACCAAATCCTGCTAGATGGGTTAAGTGGTGGCATAAATGGAATCCGTAGGTTATAGAGCAAGAAGTCTAATGCTTCATGAGTTAATAGGACTTTGGTGCAGACAGAATTTTTAAAGCTGAAACTGAAATTTTCTTTGATAGTGGGAGATATGCTCTAAAGAAGGGTGAGCATAGTTCTTTTGAGCAGTGAAGAACACTTGCTCCAAAATAATGTCAGTTTAAATTTTTTCAAAGATATACAAAGCACCTCTCCCCAAAAGAATTTAAAAGAATAAACAAGGTTTATATTTTTAATTATTGTTAAATTTCATGTACCAGGTGTTCCCATGTTGCAAACTGTATAAACATGATTAAAAAAGTTATGATTACTAGATAAAGTTTATGATCCAGGGCCCAGACCTATGAATTTTTAAGGACAAAACCTCAAGGGATGTGCCCAGATCGATGAAGATGTGCATAACCTGGTGATTGACATTTATGGGCTTTTTTTAACTTGTATGCATAATTCCTACTACTGACTTCAGTGGGAATAGTCACATTTCCTCCTTTCATGCTTTTAGTTTTCTCCTCTCTCATGCAATTAGTTTTTGGAAGATCAAAGCTTAAATTCGTCCTGGTTCTTCTTCCTTCAGTTGTTGAAGTCTGGTGTTTTGTGGGTTGTTTGTGTTTGTTTGTTTATTTTTCTTTCTGAGTGAATTGTTCAAAAAGTCTAACTAGGAATATTCAAGGAATAGTCATGAGGCTTTTGCCCCAGATTAATACTGCTGAATGAGTTGCAGGTACTAACAGATATTGTAGAGTCCTCTCAGACTTGCGGAGATGCTTGCCCCAATTAATACTGTAGCGACACCCTTGAGGAACCCTTCATTCCACTTAAAATTTTTTTTAGGGCTTTGAGGGTGGCTTTCTCCCCTTTTTGTTCCCCAGCTCCATGATCCTGAGAAATCACCTAACAACATACCTGGAAGAAATAAATATAATTAAAATTTCTCTGTTTCACTCCAGGCTTTTTTTGTATAGGATTCCTCTGACCAAATTTTGGATATCTGCAACATGGGATATAAACAACTAAATTAGTCAGTGGGGAAAAAACAGGCTCTTCAAGGGCATAATTCACCTCACCCATATGTGGGCCTATTTGACAAGTGAGATAAACTAAATCTACCATTTTTCTATTTTAAGAAGATATTAAGTGATCCTCTCACAGGTAGAGAGCATCTATCCTGTGGAGTGACTGTACCTGCTGATGCCCAAATTCAATTAGACAAATCCAACGCCTCTATCCAAACTTGAGTCTCTTCAGGTGTGAACCTATGTCAGTAGAGTTAAAACAGAAAGTCTACCCCCTCCTCTAAGCAATCCATTGTCTATTGATCCCTTTTGAAATTTTTTGTACAAATGCTTCTGTATTTTCTTCTATACATCTCTCACACCT
This sequence comes from Coloeus monedula, assembly GCF_965178545.1. Taxonomy (NCBI): domain Eukaryota; kingdom Metazoa; phylum Chordata; class Aves; order Passeriformes; family Corvidae; genus Coloeus; species Coloeus monedula. The sequence goes on along the minus strand of NC_138783.1, from coordinate 66,756,404 downwards.
GGAAGGAAATTGTTATAAATACTTGTAAAGTCTGTTTATGGTACTCTAACAAATTTCTGCTGGACATTTTTCTTTCCTGTAATTCCTGTCAAAAACTTGAAATTGTGTAGTCCAGTGGAAGACTGAGACACTTAGTGTTTCTGAGTGTTTCTCCTTTTGCATCTGTGCTGTGGCTCTCTTTTTACTGCAAGTACACAGAGGCAGTAAATGCACTTTCAGTGGATAGTCCTTAGTGCACTGGAACTTGTAGGGTCTGTGAAAATAATTAAGCTGGCAGCAATAACAAAATTGAAATTATAATAATAGTAACACTAATAACATGTCAAAGTTAAAGTAAACAAGAAAAGATTTAACTAAGAAAAAATAGTCCTGAAGAGACTGTTTTCTGAGTACTGCTCAGAATTCACACAACAACAGAGTTAGGAATTTTCAAATAGAAAGTTAAATCATTGTACTCAAACTAAGTGATATCCCCACTACATCAGGAGGTAGGAAAACTAGGTACTGATTCCAGCAATCTTCAGAATAATCATTAGAGCCCTGAGGGCACTACTAGCCCTGGCTATCCCTGCCCAGCTCCTCCAGTGCTCCCCACCTGCTGCTCATGTCCT